>NC_073744.1:36346536-36648528 GCF_029784135.1 Toxorhynchites rutilus septentrionalis
TCGACAGTTTTGCCTCCGCCCGTGCAACCCTTAACCCCAAAGATGGAGCAGACCCTGAAGAAGCCTAGCGTCCATTCGTATGGATCTAATCGATAGTTTCAGCAGCATCGCCTCGCGCTTCTTCCCTGTGTATTTACCCTCTAATGGGAAATAGTTTCAATAAAACGATAAATATAAATACCAGTAGTAGCGCGATGCCTATAAATTGAGTGGCTTGGTTCAGTGAAAATATATAGATAAAAAAATGAGAACACCTCCCCGCAGCAGCAGCAGCAGCAGCAGCGGGAACAGTAGCAAAAACAAAACAAAGAAAGAAGGGTCCATTGTTGGACCTTCGTGTCCAGTTGGATGCTGCAAAGGAAGGGGCAAAATTGATATAACGATAAAAACCAGTAGTCGATTCGGATTTCATCCAATAAATCGTACACGCGAGAGATCAACGACAATCAAAGTGGGCTGGGAACGGAACGGAACGCAACGGAGTTGAGTTCATAGCGTTGCTAATATACCGTTTTGTCTCATATTCCGAACACTTGAGCTTTGATGGCCATTAAACAGTGTCTCATTACTCAAAATGGTACTCTTTCGCGAAATTAACTTGATTTTCAGATACAATAGAGCCCTCTTTTTCGTTTGACTACAATTAAATTGATTTACAAATACATATTCATAGTGAAAAACTAAAAATATGTTTGATCACTTTTGTTTCAAATTCCGAACTACATTTTTGTCACTGACTCATATTCCGAACACTTTTGTCTCAAATTCCGAACAGCAAAAATGCATTTTTTTTAAATCATAACTTTTAAACTACTGGACCTTTTCATATGATCGATATATCAAATTGAAGTCAATTAGCTGATATTTTTTGGAAAAATGTTATTCACACAAAAAAAAAAGGATTTTGCTTTTGTAATTAATGATTGTAGTTGTTTCTCATAGTTTACTTGGTTTCGGGACCAAGGGCGCTATATCGGTATCGATACCTGTAAATGATGTTGAAATGACGTCAATAACCCAAAGAATGTCAGGGTTTTGAATTTTAAATTATTTATAATATGAAAGTTCAGTAAATTGACAGTTAAAAATTAAGTGTTCGCAATTTGAATCATGCGTAGAAACTTGATTCATATGCCGAACATAAATTTTAATGAATTTTTATTTCTGCATAAAACATGCTTTTTTTTTAATCAATTTATTGAAGATTCTTACCATTTCTAGCACTTAACATGAAAACAACAAACAAAATAGTTGAAAAAACTACAAAAACTGAAAAATTAACGATGCTTGTTGTTACAGAATTTCCTAACGCAAACATTTTATCGTCGGTTTTGACTGTCACTTTTTTGCAAATGTTTAATATTATAAATTATAGGCTGTATCGATAGCTGTGAATGATGTTAAAATGAAGGCTATAACTCAAAGAATTTCAGGGTTTTGATTATTCAATTATTTATAACATTAAAGTACAGTAAATTTGCATTTGAAAATGAAGTGTTCGGAATTTAAATCATTCGTAGAAACTTGATTGATATTCCGAACACTACTTCAATATTAATTTTAATGAAGATTTCTGCATAAAATATCATTTTTTTCACCCATTTATAGAAGGTTCATGCATTCTCTAGCACTTAACATGAAAACAACAAACAAAATAGTTGAAACAACTACAAAAACTGAAAAATGAACTATGCTTGTTTTTTTGCGGAATTTGCAAACGCAAACATTTTATCATTGGTTGTTACTGTGTGGGCTGAATATGGAACAGTGTAGCATGGACTGACGTAAGGCGAAATAGGGCTGGAGAGTTCGATGAGAGAGCGTGTGTAAACTCTACACGGTGTAAGCATTAACTACGAGAACAACCATTACTCAGCTCTTTCGATATCCGGCGCTCGACAAGGTAAGACGTGCATTCGTGCACGGAGCAACAATGGCTGCCTGGCTGATTCCTGAGTGGCATTCGGAACTCCACATTGGCGATCCTGTCAGGAGTTGCAAACTCCAGCAACATAAATTGAAAACCTATTTTTACATTAAAAATGGTAAAATGACACAGGAAGGAATCAGCCAGCAGCTACACGGGACAATTATAATCAGGAAGTTGAGGTTATGTTCGGCGTCTCTTGTTTTGCTCTTAGAGAGCATTATAGAGGGGAAAAGATTAATTCCTTTCCGAAGCGGCTCGGGACGTCCGCTGCACGAAGAGAAATGATTTAGAGAAAATCATATTAGAGCGACGTATGTCGGGAGACCACAAATGAACGATTTGAATAGCGAGTTGGGACAACCGCCGGTGAATGATGATTTTATCAATTAGCGGAACGGGACATCTGCAATCCGCAACCAACAATGAGTATGCACGTATCGAAACAGGAAGTAGAAAAGAAAACTCCTAGTTGGGAAAGAGACGAAAACATTCACATGGTGTCTTTCGACTCCCAGAGCAAGATATGAATGAATTATGCATATTTTTCAGACGATGCCCTAAACAAACATAATCTTCACAATCTTTTAAGATTGTGCAACTGATTTCAGGTTGCAGTGACAAAAAAAACAAGTGGACATGGCGTGCAAGGACCGATGCGTTCTGACATCGAATTGCGCTCGGAAGAGACCGGAACTGAAAACCACCCGGGAGTTGAAAGTAGCGAACCAGACGATAACGATGGCCATAAGGAAACCCCTTAAAACAACGATAACGATACCGAGTCCTATGCTGAGAGCTTGACTCCAGAATCAGCTGATGATTCGACGAACTCAAAGCTTGACCAAAATGATTACTCGGGCGTCAATGAGATATCGGGTGGAGAGACCTCAAATGAACGAATGGAGCGCATCAAGAAAGTTTTAGCAGATATGGCTACAGTAATA
This sequence comes from Toxorhynchites rutilus septentrionalis, assembly GCF_029784135.1. NCBI lineage: Eukaryota > Metazoa > Arthropoda > Insecta > Diptera > Culicidae > Toxorhynchites > Toxorhynchites rutilus. Next base: position 36,349,411 of record NC_073744.1, read on the forward strand.
ACACGATTGCAATCATGCGATAAACCTTTTTCATCGCACCTTCATACCGACTCGAGCTGGAACACACCGATCGCAATGATCAACACGGAAGTAACTTCGTCGGTAACCCCTTGGGATAATATCAAATCGTTCCCTAGTGGTACTACAGCTAATAAAATGTTTAAATAGTGGAACCGCAGCCTTTTTTAACAACGCGAATGATCCTGCGAAAAGAACTATATTATCGTTTCTTTCTATGGGATCGGATTTACAAGAAATTGTTCGAGCCGCTAAGTTGCGCCCAAGCTTGAAAGACATCAACTGTTACAAAGTCGTCGTATCGTACATACACTATTATTACCTATCTATGACAGATACAGCGGCGGAGCATAAAGCCTTTTCTTGTATAAAACAAGAAAGAGGTGAAAAGATCCAATACCTGTTGAATGATCGTTCAGGGCCAAAGTTGCCGTAATGAATGCCGTTAAACCCTTTATTATTGCTATCATAGAGGCGAATGAACTTCAAAGTTTAAAGCTTCTTAAAAACAAAGAAAGAAAGAAAGAATTGCTATCTTCTATGTTATATGCCAAGGAGCTTTTGGGGAGTGCCATACAAATGAAACACAAATTTTTGCTATATTCGAGAATTAATCAAGCAAACGAAACCAAATTTAGCATGTGGAGGTTTTGGGGTGCAATAAATGTTTCTATGGTGGTTAGACACTTCTCCCCCTTCTCTAAGGGGGGCCACCATACAAATGAAACACAAGTTTCTGTATAACTCGAGAACTAATCAAGCAAATGGAGCCAAATTTGGTGTGTGAAGGTTTTAGGGGACAAGAAATGTTTCTATGGTAAGTAGACACTTCTCCTCCCTCTGTAAAGGGGGGCTGCCATACAAATGAAACACAAATTTCTGCATAATTCGAAAACCAATCAAGCAAATGGAGCCAAATTTGGCGTGTGAAGGTTTTAGGGGACAAGAAACGTTTCTATGGCAAGAAGACACTTCTCCTCCCTCTGTAAAGGGGGGCTGCCATACAAATGAAACACAAATTTCTGTATAACTCGAGAACTAATCAAGCAAATGGAGCCAAATTTCATATGTGAATGTTTTAGGGGTTCCAAAAAATTAAAACCCATATTTCAATCAAGCATTTTCCAACCAAACATGACAATTGAAAATTTTCGGAAAACTGGGAAAAATTGCAAAAATTCAATTCCCATATGTTCTACAATTTCATAGTGACAAGCGTTGTTGGTCCATTTGATGTTTGCGATAGCGAAATTGATCTTTGTTCAAAAGTGGACATTGAATTTAATGTGATAAAACTCACTCCTATAGCTTCTTCTATCTTTATAAATAAAAATGGATCGCCGAATGTCCGATCTAGGGCTGTCTTTATTCTATCATATTTTATTTTATTATATTTTTAGAAATATGTTATTTGCAAGTGGTTGGAAAATCTTGAACGAGAATTGTGTCTGAAAATAATCCCCTAAAAATAATATTATAATGACGAGTTTTGGTAGAAGTACTAGGAATTTTATAGTAAAAGGTAATTTTGAATGGTAGATTAGAAGATCAATCAATGAACAGTTCTGCGATTGGACCCATGAACATGCGCTTAGTAAGAAAATGTGAATGTGATAACGAAAAATAAATTTTGGGCGGGACGAAGTTTGTCGGGTTAGCTAGTTATTGATAAAACTATTTAAAACAATTCATAGGCATATTTCGTACAATATCGTATACGAACACGTTTTCCTGTCGATTTTCCTTAGCATAGTATTTTTTGTGAAAAAAAACGTGGTTTGAACGTGTGTCATATGATTAAACTGTGTTACGTTAGGAATGTATCAACCATGTGTAGACGATGCCTGCGTTACAAACAGATGTAAAATATTACAGGCACGCATTTTATGATGGAATTAAATGGGAAATTGACAGGTTATTTGTATAATTTTCAGATATTCGATGACATAATCTTCGCGTTCTTTTCATTAGAAATGACCATCAAAATTGTGGCGTTTTAGGTATGCGCATATTGGTTATGCTATTACTTGACACATTGCCTATGTTGAGTATTGTGTTGCTATTGTGCTTTTCCGTGTTTTTCATTTTTGGAATTGTTGGTGTTCAACTGTGGAAAGGATTCCTGAATGTGTTGAATGTGTTGATAGATGTATTTTATTCTTAGTTTTATACTGTCAAATTTGATTCAATAATTGAAATTGACCTGGCATGTAATGAACATTTTCATTAGTTCCAATGACAGATGTTTAATACAACGTGTACGGATTTGTGCTAGTTTATAACATAAAAGTTTAGTAAATTTACATTTACAAATTAAGTGTTCGGAGTATGAGACAAAACGGTACAAACAAACGGTTACGATTCGAATTTTTCGTGTGCTGAAAATTTTTCGCCTATTCCGCGTGCAGTCGGCACCAGTTGAACAACCAAAGCTACTTCGGGGACCATTTTCGGGACCGCACCGGACAAGATGGCCGCCACCGCCTCCGCCGCAAACATCAACAATTGGGCATCAATGGAAGGTGGGACCTTCCATTCATCGGGTCATTTTTCTTTCACTTTTCCCCTTGCGCGTGTTCCCCTTCGGGGTTTGTTTGTTTGCTGGAACCGTTTTTTCCTCCTCCAACCGTCGTCAGAATGTCTAATAAAACTGTCCAGAAGCGCAGCGCAACGCAATCTGTTTCGGGGGTCCATCGCACCAGTTGAACAACCAGAGCTACTTCGGGGACCATTTTCGGGACCGCACCGGACAAGATGGCCGCCACCGCCTCCGCCGCAAACATCAACAATTGGGCATCAATGGAAGGTGGGACCTTCCATTCATCGGGTCATTTTTCTTTCACTTTTCCCCTTGCGCGTGTGTGTTTGTTTGTTTGCTGGAACCGTTTTTTCCTCCTCCAACCATCGTCAGAATGTCTAATAAAACTGTCCAGAAGCGCAGCGCAACGCAATCTGTTTCGGGGGTCCATCGCACCAGTTGAACAACCAGAGCTACTTCGGGGACCATTTTTGGGACCGCACCGGACAAGATGGCCGCCACCGCCTCCGCCGCAAACATCAACAATTGGGCATCAAAATAAACAAATCAAGTGCTCAAACGCATTAATTATACGCTGTTAGCGCTGGATGTGTGAAGCGATATGACATGATTCCAATCCCCAGGTGGGGTTCCTCCGCTCGGGACCGGTTGGCCCAGCACTACTGGCGCCACTGGTTAATTTCAAATTTTTCCTCACCCGAGATATTTTGCTACGCGGTGCAACAGCTTGAAGCCACTTACTGAAATGCTTTTTTTCTTGTTCTTCCCTCCGAGCGAGCACATGTGCACTTTTGTAAACAACAACCCATCGGCGGAACGTTTCGGATTCGGATAGATTGAGTGGCGTTAGAGAACCGTCAAAAATCATCACCCGCCGACAAGTGTATGGAGCACGGTAGCGCCATCTGGTTTGTTTCGCGTTCGAATCAACGTGCGGCTCGAGGTTGTAAACAATTCGGTAGCTGTCAATGCTCTGCGGCGGACAACATTCGGTGGCGATCGAACTAATCTGATCAAGTTGACAGAACAAGTTGTCAAAGTTTGTTTGTTTATTTTTTTCAACGGCGGAAACCGCGGAAAATATGCTTACACATAAACTACATAAATTAAGATAATCAAATTCTAATTTGGTGTGCAACAGCAGCATCAGCAGACACAGCAACTGATTCATGCATAAACAGCGGAAATGTCTAAACTTTCGACTTTCTTGCGTTTCTTCCAAGACTGAGATGCAAAGATTTCCTGTGCGTTGTCCTCGTCTTTCGATCTGACAACTTCCTCCGTCTTCCGGCACGACGCACTATTTGATACATCAATAGAGTTATAGCGAAAAAAGGGCGCGCGCACATACCGAATTAGACTTTTTTTCCTCCTCCATTCAATAAGCATAACTCACTCGTCTTGTTTGAATGATGACACAGCCAGAGTTCATAAATATTCGAACGTAACATCTGACAGCGTCCTGTTTATCCAATCGAAAGGCAAAACTGTGTTTGATTTGTTGTTTTGTTAGTTTTATTTGAAATGCATCATTCATTGGTGGGACCTTCCATTCATCGGGTCATTTTTCTTTCACTTTTCCCCTTGCGCGTGTGTGTTTGTTTGTTTGCTGGAACCGTTTTTTCCTCCTCCAACCGTCGTCAGAATGTCTAATAAAACTGTCCAGAAGCGCAGCGCAACGCAATCTGTTTCGGGGGTCCATCGCGGATGGTGATGTTTACCATTTTTCCCTCACTCGATTGTTGTCCGAAAACAAGGAGTTTGGGGGTTTGGGGAAAAAAACGCTTTCGCCTTTACGTGGAAAATAAATAAACAAACCAAACACACGCGAGCAATAATTATCGGATCGAAAGCTGGACCCGGGCCGGATCGGGGTTGGGTGGAACAGAAAATCCCCGCTCACCCAGCGCAAACACACATCTGTGATCTGTTTTATATTTTCATTATTATTAGTCGGTTTTGTTTCATTTTGCTCCCGAGCGCATCTTTCAGCCGGGAATAGTCAAAAGTTTTGCCCGCGGTTCGATTAGGCACATTTTTCTCTCAACTCACCCGAGGATTTAAAAAAAAAACGACCATCAAAAACCTTTCGCTGCTAGTAAACAGAAACCGTAGCAGCGTAGTTCCGAGGAGATAAACTGCGTTTGTTTATTTACAACCGTTACAACAGACAACAGTGCGCCTACACTTGTTATTGCCTTTGCTGAAGATCAGACTGCATGGCAATACCGACTTTGTCGAGCTCAAGTAAGTTTCGTTCGTAGACTGCGACTGTCACCGAAAGGATTCTGACTCGTCGTGCATAGAAATATCTAGAACCAACAGATCTCCAACTAACTAATTCAAGCAACACTAGGAATCCAAGCCACCCAAAATGATTGGATACGATCTGGTTAGTAAATATATTTGATCTGTACGTGAGCAATGGTCGATTAGCGATTTTTACACATCGTTTCACCTTCTCTACTTTATTGCCTTGCACTATAAATTTGATTGCAGTCATTATAAATCAATGTAGGCGCATGATAGTCTACTCGTATAGGAATACGAAGACTGAAAACATGCTTATTTAAAAAAATCATAACTCAAAAACGAAAACAAAACGCTTTCATGATTTCGGGATATGTTACGTAAAAAACCTCAGTTTTCAAGAGAAAATTTAAAAAATATAGTGTCCTTTGTCTCTAAACCATGTTAATTATAAAAAAACAAATACAATCACTAATGTAATTTTTTTTAAAGAATACAGGAAGACTTTAATTTGATATACCAATCATCTGGATTGGTTCAGTAGGTCAAAAGTTATGAGTTTTTGAAAAAAAAGTCATTTTGGAAGAAGGGGAAAAATGATTTTTTTGACCACTCTTAAATGGAAATGGGCTCCTCAAAAAATAAAAAATCCGGATCTAATATTTTACGATAAGGAACAAAACTACCAATTTTCACGAAAATCTGAGAACCACAACCGTTGTCTCATGTCTAACATTCCGAAACACTTAAGCTTTGTTGACCATATAACAGTGTCCCATTACTCAAAATGGTACTGTTTTGCGAAAAAAAAATTGATTGAAAAAAAAACTAAAAATACGTTAAATTACATTTGTCTCTAATTCCGAACACTGCTGGAAAACCAAATTGCGTTTGGGATTGGGCGATCTTTTTAAAAAGATCGATCTTGTCGAATCGATTTTCCAAAAGGCGTAGGGATCGATCCACTGATTAAATCGGTACCAAAGAATCGATCTTTGGCGAATCGATCTTTGGAAAACCAAAAGATTTTTTTTCTAATTTATCTGCTTATTGTATAGAAGTCGTCTTTCCTTTAAACAGGGAATACAAATTTCATATTTCTACCATTTTGTATTGTTTATCAGTATAGGGGCAATAAATAAAAACAAGTCCAAAAAAACATTTCCCAGGGCATTCATCTTTTACCGTCAGAGTGCCGTTTTATTAAATAAGAAACAACTGGTATCTGTCCAGAACTCAGCTGACAACAATTGCATAAAAACCAATCGTGCCATACGTCTGTCAATTAGTCGTAACCGACTCTTGAATTTGGCGCCTGTTATAAAAAAATAACCTTTCGCCTGGAATTGATGTCAACATCTCTGTTAGCATTTGTACGGAGTAAATCGTAGAAAATCAATCCAAATGAGAAAAGAATAAAATCGATGTATACTTAAAAACAAATCTACAAAGCTTTTCTAAGATCGAAAAAATCGAAAGCAAAAAAATCGATTTTCTCGATTTTTTCAAGTACAAAAGATCGATCCAAAAAATCGGAAATCGGAATGAAAAAGATCGATCTTCTAAAAATCAATTCGAGATCGCCCAATCCTAGTTGCGTTACAAAAATCTAACTTTCTCACCATTTACTGACGACATTTAATGGTTCAAATGAATTGAAATAGTAATTCAAAAAAATATGACCGAATCTCACTTTTAAACGCGTAGAAATACAAACATTATCACTTTTGTGGTTCTGAGCTAAAATGTAGGTGTCGCATGAACTGATACAGCTTTGCGTAGATTTGTCATTAAATTCATTTTGACAATTGAATGTCATCAGAAAATGGTAAGAAAATAAGATTTTTGTATATTTACAATAGTTTTAGCACGCGATAGGACTTAAGTCATAGATAATCTTCGAGATCTTTAAATTTGATATCATTGATTATGTAGGGGATTCCGTTCGGCCGATACGAGGAGGATCTGTCGTATTTGAAGCGCAGCATGTGTTGCCAGGGTTGCTTGGTAGAAGCTCACAATACAGAATTCCTCTCCAATACCACCTGAACCAGATCATTTTTTTTTTTCAGGTGAAGACCGGGTCAGTCGGATTGTTTCAAATGACCTGTTTTCATCACCCGCCACGATTTGTTTTTATAAAAATTGACGCATAGATTAAACGCACAAGTCGTAACGATTTACGTAACCATGTTTCAACTGATGCACATGGACGGATATTTTAAACATATGTAGTGAACCTGCTAATTCATTTGGTGTGTCTCACGGATCATTCTTGCAACTTCTTGCTTTACAAACATATTAATATTCAAGAAATAAAACACTTTTCAATAATAATTACAGTTTAATAAAAAAAGATGTTATACTTGGATGTTATTTGTTGCGAAAATGTAATGAAACCTGTATCGTTTTTATTTAACTGTACATAATTTTTGGTCGCTAATATTCCTTTCATCGTTTCCGTTCCTATTCTATTTCTAATCTTCTAATTTATCGAGATTGAATTGCGAGAACCTTCGGGCATATGATTCTTATGGATCATATTTCTTTCACGTTAACTTCAAAATTTAAAAAATGTCGACACTGTACCTTGGAAAATGCGAACAGATAGAGTATGATTGAGTATGATGTAAACTATTATGACAGTTCTCATAAACAACCAGCAAAACTTCCAGTATATTTATTTTCTGATTTAGAAAAAAGTTAAAAATCAGGGAAAATCGGGATCATTTTATAAAAATCAGGGAAAATTTAGTGTTTGTCAGGATATCAGGGAGCGTGCCAAAAAGTCAGGAAGGTTGGCATCTCTGCATGCTGCCCATTACTTACCTAGTAAAAATGTGTAAATTACAACACTTATATCAAGTCATCATTCATAACATTCTTACCACAATGTAAAATGGTAATTTTCTAATCTTTTCAGTGTAGAAAGAATACTTGAAACCGGTAAATTTGATTTATCTAAAAAATTCCAAAACAATTCACTCGCTGCGCCATCTGGTTGTGAATCAAACGTAGATAACGTAGAAATGAAGTCCGATTGAGCTAATATTTTGCATAGGGTATTTTATCGTCCAAATCAACATTTCGAAGTCCTGAATGAAATATCGAGATGACCATTTTTATTGATACACTAAACCATAAGTTTTGCCTCGTATTCCGAAAAAAACAACCAATCCCAGAGAGTCGAATTTAAAAAAAAATCTTGAGATGACAGTAGATCTCGACCTTTCATGCAACTTGAAGACATTCGGCATATAAAAATAAGTTTTAAAAAGCGAGAAAAAATTGGGGCCCAACGTGTTAACATTTCGCAGAAATTTTAAATTTGACACATCAAGATTCGCAATGATCAGCAGCTCAAAGGCAATTTTAAATTATTAAAATTTGTTGGAAAATTTTTACTTTCAAATTAAAACACCAAGAATTAAACCCTATTTAACCATTTCTTTCGTATCATATGAATCAGTTAATGCTCTACAACTTATTTTCAAACAACCGAGCGAAATACCCCACCAGAGCAATTGTTCAAGCAACGCCACCACTCATCACAAACATTTATATTCCCTTCCCACTAATGTCTATTGCATGATTCCTATTTCTACAAACATAAAAGTTTTCATATATACATATGGCGATTCGTGAGGTTGCAAAAATAAATATAACCTCGCGAATATTTTCCGCCATTTGTTTTTTTTAAATGTGTATAATTAATCGTGTGTATATACAGTAGAACCCATTTATTATGACTCCGCTTATATTGACCAACCGCCAATACTGACGTAATTACACGAAGAAGTTGGGTTTTCGTGAGCAATTCCAGGTGAAATCGACCAATGACAAAACTTGAGTATTTTTGATTCGAATGAAAGCTTGTATTCCGTTTGGGTTGGAGGAAATATGAGTTTTCCACAGCATTTGGAATTTTTTTGACTCAAGTGTAACTTTTTAAAAGGGTGTATCGATTTGGGTAAGTGCTCCCGTGGCCGAGTGGTTAGCGTCATAACTAACATGCCGGGTGTTCGGGTTCGATTCCCGTTCTGGTCGGGGGAATTTTTCGTCAAAAAAATTTCCTCCGACTTGCACTGTGATCACGCGTATTCTAGAGCTTGCCACTCAGAATGCATTGCAAGGCGTGTCATTTGGCATAGAAATCCCAACTAAGTACTAATAAAAATGACGCAAGTAATACTATGTTGAGACGTCGAAGTTCCTCTAGGAACGTTAGTGCCATTGAAGAAGAAGAAGATCGATTTGGGTAAGAGAAATCTTTGATAATTTTTATCTCGAAACAAATAGTGTCTTAGGAAGAGTTATAGAGTACTAGCTGACTCGGCAAACTTCGTCCAGCCCAAAATTTGTTTTTTGTTATCAGTACCTTCAAACATTCACGTTTTCTTACTAAGTTCGTGTTTTCATCATTTTTATAGTATAATTTAACGACCCCGTTGAATTCACCTTTTATAATCCTAAAATTGTCGCATGCCAAATTTGGCTCCATTTGCTTGATTAGTTTTCGAGTTATGTAGAAATTTGTGTTTCATTCGTATGGCAGCCACCATACAAACATTTATTGCACCCTAAAACCTCCATATGCCTAATTTGGTTTCATTTGCTAGATTAATTCTCGAGAAATACAGAAATTTGTGTTTCATTTGTATGGCAGCCCCCTCTTAGAGCGGGGGTGGAGTGTCTAACTACCATAGGAACATTTATTGCACCCCAAAAACCTTCACATGCCAAATTTCGTTTCATTTGCTTGATTAATTATCGAGTAATGCAGAAATTTGAGTTTCATTTGTATGACAGCCCCCCCTTAGGGAGGGGAGAGGAGTATCGTACCACCGTAAAAACATTTCTTGCACCCTAAAACCTCCACATGCCAAATTTCGTTTCATTTGCTTGATTAGTTATCGAGTAATGCAGAAATTTGTGTTTCATTTGTATGGCAGCCTCTCTTTAGAAAGGGGAGAGAGGTCTCAAACTATCATGAAAACCTTCCCCGGCCCCAAAAACCCCCACCTACCAATTTTCATGTCGATCGTTTCAGTAGTTTCCGATTCCATAAGAATCTGTCGATCGTTTCAGTAGTTTCCGATTCCATAAAAATCTGACAGACAGACAGACAGAAATCCATTTATATATTGAGTTGGGGAAAAAGAAATGTCGTATATTGTCAATATATGGCAACACTTAAACATATCTTGTGTTGTACTTATCGCATCGGGTCATACTATACGGCTATTTAAAGACGACAATCTGTGCTACAAGTGGCGTTTTGACAGTGTTGTGATTGTCCTTTTCAGTCTCAAGCTATAGCGCGTCAAAGATGGAGTCCACCAAGCAACAAATTCGCCATATTTTACGTTTTTACTACCTGCGAGGTAAAACTGCAACGAAGGCGGTCGAAAAAATTCGTGTAGTTTATGGACCCGATACTGTAACGATTCGCACAGCACAGCTTTGGTTTGAACGATTTCGTTCTGGTGTAGTGGCTGTCGAAGATACACCCCGTATTGGTAGGCCAATCGTCGTGGAAACCGATAAAATCGTTGAAATCATACTTGGATCGGCATGTGAGCACTCGCTCGATTGGCCAGGAACTGGGTATAGACCATAAAACCGTTTGGAACCATTTGCAGAAGATTGTTGAGTTGACGCAAAAAAACCGAATCAACGCCTGCGATGCACTGGCCATTGCCAAGCCCGGATTGGCGGCCAGGAAGGTTTGGTGTTTGGTGTTTGGTAGGATTAGAAGGGAATCATTCACTATGAGCTGCTCAACTATGGCCAGACCCTCAACTCGGTTCTCTACTGTGAGCAGCTTGACCGTTTGAAGCAGGCGATTGACCAGAAGCGGCCAGAAATGATCAATAGGAATGATGTTGCTAGTTTCATAAGGGGGGATAATGAAGTTGCCTTCTAAATAGCAACAAATTTGCGAACAAAACGGCGCATACTTGACTTAAATTGAATAATTTTAAGTATGTTAAATAAAGCGTCAGATTTGGATCAGAAATACGACATTTCTTTTTCCCCAACCCAATATATACAGGGTTTTCCAACTTTAAATTCCGAAAGTAAATTGAAATAAAACACACTTAGAATTCGAATTTCGATATAACTTTTATTTCAAATTAAAGTTTGGTTTATGCCATTATATGTGAAATACAACATCATTCAAATGTCCACCTAGGGCTTCCTCGCACACCTTGATCCGGAACAGGTAATTTTCGATGACTTTTCGGTACTTATGGGGCGGTATCTCGGTCATAACTTCACGAATGTTGTCTTTCAAATGTTCAAGAGTTTGTGGAGAGTTGACATAGACACGGTCTTTCGCATAACCCCACAAAAAAAATCTAGCGGGTTCAAATCGCATGATCTGGACGGCCAATTGGCATCACCAAAACGCGAAATTATGCGTCCCTCAAATTTCGTTCGCAATATGGCCATGTTCGGTCGTGTTGTGTGGTACGTGGCGCCGTCCTGCTGAAACCACATGTCATCCGTATCCATATCTTCAATTTGTGGCAAAAAAAAAATCGATTAACATGCGGCCATAGCGCTCACCATTCACAGTTACCGTCTCGCCGTCCTCATTTTCAAAGAAATACGGCCCGATGACTCCACCAGACCATAATGCGCACCAAACAGTGACTTTTGGCGGATACAATGGCCTCTCAACAATCACGTGTGGATTTTCTGAGCCCCATATACGGGTGTTCACATAGCTACCGAGCTCGAAATGTGCCTCATCGCTGAAGAAAATTTGATGCGAAAATTCAGCATTTTGCTGCTGTTGTTCGTTCACCCAATCGACGTATGCCCGACGCATTCCATGGTCACCACGCTCTAATTTTTGTACCAGTTGGACTTTATATGGATGTAGGTGCAAGTCCAAATGCAAAATTTGCCACAATGATGTGTTCGAAACATTCGGGTCATCCTCCACACTGGCAGCAACAGCAGCAATATTTTCGACCGAACGCACATTACGATGATGCACAGGTTTCACAATATCCGCTACGGATCCAGTTTGTTCGAATTTACGCACTACATTAGCGATTGTGTGCTCTGTAGGCCGTCCATGACGACCAAAATCCGTCCGTAATGCTCGAAAAACATTTGCCGGTTTTTCATCATTTTTATAGTATAATTTAACAAAATTAACACGTTGTGCGATGCTAAAACGATCCATATTGTAAAATGGCAGACATTCAACTAACGATATGACGCTTTGGTTGACAGCTATGTCAAACGGTTGTCAGCGCAGTACTGTATACTTTCGGAAGCCCGAAATGGAAAACCCTGTATATATAGATTGATGGCCACTGACAAGCGAAATGCGTCCCAAATATTCTGCCCTTCCATTGAAAACCCGGTCCAGTCCGGATTTGAATCTGGTGTTAAATCTGAACGAAACTAGTTTCAAGTTTCGGGCGCTATTCCAGGAGTGTTAATATACGGTGTTCGTAGGAACACGACCATTTCCCGTGATTTTCGCGAGAAAGTTTCGCAGCTGTTATAAGTTATTCTGTTTACTGCCTCGAAACGAGTGTATGCCGATAAGCTTCTCAACCTGCGTGATCCTGAACGACGGTTGATACGATAAGTTGTACTTTTGCTCATTCAATTATTCAACATAACAAAATTCACTAACTGCTAAAATTCGTAGGTATCGTTTATTTCGTGAATATTGTGTACTAGTCAATGGCAACTCGTTAACGCTCGGTCGGACCTAATTAAAAGGATGGCCTCGTATATTTCAAACTAACCGGGCAATCGGGAGATTTGGGACCGCCTCGGATCCTTATTCTCGTTAGATGAGGACTTCGCCCTCATTTCATTGACATAAGTATAAATTTCGTTACAAAAAAAAATAATTCATAATAAACATTGCACTTTTTTTCTGTGTGTCATTTATACCCCTGAGTGTGTGGCGGCTGCTCCGATGCCTCAAGCGGAACCGTTTTTCGATGCTGGTACTTTCTTGATCGCTCTTTCGGTGGCGTCACTCTCCTCCCTTCCCTTCCCTTCTGGGCTAAGGTGCACACACAGTCTCTTGGTGACACCGTTCATCAGCGCTTCCATGATGAACTTCACCACCAGCTTCACTACAACAGTGACAACATGCTCCAATCGCTGTTCAATTATAACTGAGTGGATTTCAGAGCGGCGGTCGCTTATATACCGATTGAAAGCAATTGTAAGACTATCGAAACAAGCTTTTGGACCAAAAAGTAACAAGTATATAACGCGTAGACATTTTATCTTTCGAATGAAGTGTTTATCATACCATTTCGTTCAGTTGTTAAGGTGCTATTAACGCTCAAAATCTCGGTTCCGCCGTAACGCTTTCGTTTCCACATATTTTTTTTACACCCCGGTGTAGAAATGAAAGACGTAGTCCTACGTCAAAAATTGTAAATCATCCGTCTATGCAGTTTAAATTTCAGCATGTCTTAGTAGAATAGTAATCATCATCAATTTTAACGTATTATATTTTAAACAAAACGTTTAAATGAACGATTAATTTGTATGGCTCGGAACTTGGCGATGATGATTGGGGACAGATTAAGAACACTAACGCCATCATTGTTCACCTGCTCAACACAAACGAGCAACCATTCTTCCAATATTCCAAACGATTTTCTCCGGCAGCAAATTGAAAATATCGGCAAACGAAGAAATCACGTCTATTTATTTTTTTCTGCTTCTATAGAAATTTCTCATTTTAATTAAAACAAACATTAGAGAAAATTTATTTAATTTATGTAGTATGTATTTCCAAACATACTACATCGCCTGAATAAACTACAAAAACGTAAACATCGATTGAATTTTCTTATACGCTTCATCTGATTCGCAACTCAAAGGTAACGTTTGACTGATCGATGAAAAAAATCGTTCATACGAAAACGAGGATAGGGTAATTCTTTCGAAAGAACGATGTTCGAATGTTCGAATGAATAGATTTGCTTCGTACGAAACCAAGGATACGAATGAGGGATACTTTCGAACGTTTTGTATTCGTTCGAAAACAAGAATAAGGGTGTATGTCTATGCAAAATTTTAATAAATTTTATCCAATGGATCAAAAGTTCGGGAAATTTGAGTGTGTGCGGATTTTGAACGGTACACCCTTCAAGTCGTATATTCGTCCCAACTATTTCGCAAGCATTTGTCATGTATGTATATCGCTTCTACTTTTCCACGTACATACTAGTTAAGTGCATCGTATACCACCCAATATGGGGTGTATGATGCGGTATATACACTTTTTTGACGATTTAATGTTTGCTGGGTACTCTCCCAAGTTGACCAACAACATCCTTACTAGAAAAATCTACCCGTGACCCGAGCGAATCTCAAGCTAAAAGCACTTAGTTTTTCCATCCACCCAAGCAACTAATTAACGGTAGCATCTAGCGAACGTTAATTGCATTAATAAAGGTAACATTTTTTTCTTTGTTGCTCCATTCGTGACGTTCCTGGTGTCCTGTACTTGTTAATCAATAACCATGACGCAAAACGGTGCTTCCATTAGTGAGTGTGGCAAAAAACCAAAAACAATATACAGGACCACGAAACGAGCGCCTGCAGGCTAGCCGCTGCTTGCTTTTCTAACTCAAACAAAAGGGCGAAACTCAATTATGACAGCGCGACGACGGGCCGTATGATCTCATCACTCATTTCCCCACAAAGCTGACCTCGCGCTGGCTCTGTCTGCTCGCTCACGGTTCGCTTGTTCCCCAGAGGAATTTGCCATGTTTGGCCCGAATTTGATTAAACTGAATGAAGACACGAAGATTGCAACGGTGTAACCTCGAATCTCTGCGGGCGAAATGCGTTGGAAATCTTCTACACAGAAGTAATGGCGGTGGTGGTGGCGGCAGTGATGGGAAACTTACAGGAAGGCAAGTGACAAATTTAAATTGAATTGAATTAGCATCGCCTCGGGATGTAATTAAGAAATCGTTCTTTTACCAATGACGACGACGCCAACCTGGTCTGCAGTCGGCTTGCGAGGCATCAATGATTGTGAGATGTTTGCTCGACCTCTCACTACCCTCCCTGCACACCACGCCGCCGCCGCCGCCACCGCCGTCGTTGTCGTCCTTTACACGAGTGTGCAAAAGTGAGGTTACAATTTTAATAATAAGCACGAAATGTCAATATTTAATTAGCTGCTCTGTTTTACCGCGCGACTCACTTCGGGGCCCGGCATTTGGTCTGTTATCGACGCAAATGAGAGGAGGGAGGGGGTATTAATGGCTCATTACACACGTCTACACGAGGGCGGCGAGAGATAGACTGCCGGACGGAACGCTTTGATCTTGCGATGGGTTTGGATGACTTACCTCTCGGTTGGCGGAGTGGTTCAAACGGGCTGAGTTTTAGCCGAGGAACCAGCGGGAAAAAAACAATGACACGCCAAAAATTGGAAGGAAATAATTGACATCTTCAGTTTCACGAATGGCTTACCTGCAATTAAAGGAGAAGAATAATGAAAACGGTTTAAAGAATGATCGATATTCGAATCTGAAATCTGACAGAAAACCGGTAAGCATCACAGGCTGTCCGAAATCAATAACAACAGCAAGGTGTGCCCATTGACAGTTGCGATTGGTGTGAGAAAAGCCGCAAACAAAGTGTGAGCCATACAAAATTTTAAATGACCGGAAATTTGTCTCCCCCCCTGGCCCAATACCTTGCCCGTTAGTGCCCGCACGAGTGATGGCTCAGCGCAAGAAGTGCTTTCTCTTTGGCTATATGAGCACACGTGCACAATAAAACCACGACGACGAGAAATAAATGGCGAGACCCGCTGCGAAACGCATCCAAACAATGACATTTTGGGTGCCGCGAAGCAAAGCTGTGAACCGCGTCGAACCGCCGCACCGCGCGGAAACTAATTGAAGGTTGTTTGTAAACGCGTATCGTTTCAAGAACTATGGAACGCCCCGCTAACCTTCACACCTCAGCGCAGAGTTCAAAGACTGATAGTCCGATAAGTTCGTGGACCTGAAACCGAATGGCATAATTGCAAGATTTATTGCTCCAGAACCCACGGCAGAGTGGTAATAAATCTGATTGATGAAATTCCCCGCGATGATCGTGGAAACTATTTACAACCGGAGCGTCTTTAATGACTCCTCGGGAAGAGCGGATTCTCAAGAAGGAACATTTCGGAATTCTACTGCCGGGACGCGCGGGTAATCGGATTAGCGCTGCCCATGTGGCCTCTCGAGCGCCAGCCAAAACCGGAAACCGGTCACCACCGGAAGAACACGCAAAAGAGTGACTTTCACTTGGTGCTTTTCATCGATTGATTTTCGCGCGCGGCTTTCAATCCCAAGCCCAAACTCTTATCTGGATCATTAATTACCCTTCGGATCGAGCTAAGCGCTGTCATTGATACTCGGTCGGATCGAAGCGGTCCGCGGACCCGGTTCGGGAAGCGAGAGAAGATAAAAACAATAATAAAAGACAGCGAATTTAATATTATTCATCCCCATCACCGTCTCTCGGAACCACTCGTTGCTGGGCTCGATTGCTTGTTGTGATGCTGATGCGATTCGTTATCACACTTTTTTTTTCCTCCCCATGGTGATGAAGACGACGAAACTGGTCAAACTGGTGGTTATCCCCCTTACCCCCTTTCAAACCACTGATCCGTGCCTGCCTGGAGCTCCAGAGGGCGCACAAAAGAAGCGCTGAGAGCCACGCGACTATTTTCTCAAGCAATAAAATTCAGATTTTCTTGTGTAACTTCTTTCCGAGATGCTCAACCCCCCCTTCCCCTCCCCGCTTCGTTTGGTGTTTCTTTGTGTTAAGTTCGTTTTGATCGATCCACGGACGGAGTCATGCCCGGGAGGACGCTACGCGAATGGTTGATTAAACGGTGAGTTTGGGCTTCTAGGCTGCTCGAAGGAATGGAGATAAGTGCCTCTCTATATCCGAACCGCTCACCGCCGGTAATCGTACGCGACCATGCGGGCTGTTTGACTGATCCAGTTTAAATCCCGTCGATCTGTCAATTATGTCAACAAATTTTCATTTAGCGTTACCCCAGCATCCCCTTTGAATGTTTTGTTTTTTTTTGTTGCTGGTAGCCGAGATCACTTCGATCAGAACAGAAATGGAAAGGAACGGAAAATTAATAACACCATGAGTCGGTCTCTTCCGTTCGCGTGGCTCTGAATGGTACTCCCGCATCGGGGGCCTCAGCCGGGAAGCACTTGCAAGTGCGTGAGAAGATCTTGTACCGTCGTGGTGCAGCATAACCAGAAGCGACAGAAGGACTGCAGTTTTTTGTAGCCCCTTTTTGCTCTTCGGGATGCTTCTTACCAGATTGACTTAATTTATTGTTATTATTATGACTTTCATATCCATCTTACGCTTGGGGATTTAGCTTGCATTGTCCTTCTGGCGAGAATGGACCCAACGAAGGCATGAATGGACGAAGGGCGAACGAATGAAGAAGTTACGGTTAAGGTGCGATAAAACAAGGCGTGCAACGATTGGGGCAGCACGCGGAGAAACGCTTAGAGTCAAGTGATTTTTACATATACTCGCTATCTTGCTGGTATTATTGATGCTGCAATAATGTGGGGCTGTTTTTTTTTCGCTGCCGAGCGACTTTTTGCGGGTATAAAACGCGTACAATAAAGTGAGGATCGATCCTCCCGAACTCCGCAGTTTATATATACCTCTCCGTTAAATGCATATTGCAGATTGTGTAACACGCTACATCGTCCGCAATTCCACCGCTGATGCTGACAGCAGCTACAAGAACCGTCAAATTGAGACGGAGCAAAAAAAATAAGAGCGCAATGTTGCCAGTGGATGAGGGTTTAAGGTAAAAAACAAAAAAAAACAGATCAAGTGCCTCGGGATCCTGCAAGTGGAACCGGTTCGCCATGGTACATTTTTATGCCCGTTGAGCCTGCGATATTTTAATCTTCTCGTGCGGGCTGGATCAGCGCTGCACGGGGAGTTATTTTTAATTCTGCAGAATACAGCGCCGCCGCATGCAATCATGCCAGTGGTGCCGATCGTTCTGTTCAATATTCTCGCGCCGCTGTGATTGTTATGTTTGCTAATAGAGCATTTGACAGCTGTGTAGTGGTTGTTTGTTTGAGCAGAAAGAAAAGTTTGTTTGGTAAAATAACAGAGATCCGAGCAAAGGAACGACCGGGCCTGTGCACCTGTGCGTGTGACCACCCGGCACACCACCAGCATACATTCAGCTCCGGGTCAGGATGCATCTAATTACTCTGTGCTTGCTTGCGTACCGCAGAGGTCAGAGGCGGACGGTAGACAAAGAGCGAGCGTTAATAGGATTGTTTGTAAAAATAGCGATATGCAGGTGCACACGAGGAGGGTCGTCCCGACGGTTTTTACCCCCAAGATCTGGCGGCAATAAACGCAACAGCAATAAACGCGACGGAGTCGCTCTGGCAATGGGGGCTCCTAGTCCGACAGTTGGCCATCATCCCGGCAGTCTACATAGAGCCACATCATTATTCTTGCATCGAAATGAAACCAAAATCGATTTATGGCCGAATATTGATCACTTTCGAGTTTTACTGTCGAGCCATGACGCCGCCGATGGCGCTTCTTCGACGCAGTCGGCTCACGTGCCGGTGTGCCGGTTCGCGCAAAATTGTGCGTATCTTCGGGAAGCACATACCTGGCGACTTCCTGTGGATTTTCGACCGACGACGCGACAGGGAGGAAATCGATTGTGCGTAAAGCTGAACTGTCGTTTTCGGTTCGTTAATTACACCGCGCCCAATATATTCTTCTCAAAACACATAATCAAGGATGCCAACCTTCCTGATTTTTTGAGGTTTCTTAGCCTTTTTGGCATGTTCTCTGATATTCTGACAAATACTCAATTTCGCTTGATTTTTTCTGAAATGTTTCGGATTTTATCTGGTTGAAGAAATAGTACTTTGACAGACTTTTTTTTGAATTCAAAGACAATATTTCATATAGGAGAAAGTCGGGAAAGACGGACACCCCTGTATAATTGATAAATTACATTTTTATTTTAAATTTTAATGATGTACAAAATTGCAATACAGTGTATCAATACCTTTGACACTTACTGTATACACCTAGCTGTTTTTCTGTTGAAATTGTAAATAAAAACAAAAAAGTAATCTACAAATCACAGCTCGATGTAAATTTTCGCCTGCAGAAAATGAGGTTCCCATTGTTATCGAGTATTTTTTTTGCGGTATTTTTCGTTACGTGAATGTTTATCGAAACAGCGTTGAACTTTTTTCATTTTTACTCCATAAATATTGACGAAAATATAATGCTAATCAAGTCGGGCAAGACGGACACTCCACCGACGAAAGACAAACATTTTGTTTTGAAAACAATTGACTATTTCTTCCTTCTTTTATTAACAGATGCCCACTAACAACGTTTGTAAGTGCAACCACATATCATCGACGAATCAGCAGAGCGATTTTTAAAACATAATTCCGAATTCCGGAAACTATTTTAGAGTTGAAGAAATGAGGAAAATTACAAGTCTTTCTAGGTGATTTTAGTCTAGCCTGTTTGTCAGTTCATTTTTAAGGCATATTTGAAGACCTCCAAAACATAACGAGTACATAAACTTGAATTTTAAGTTAGTGTCCATCTTTCCCACCCCAAGTGTCTATCTTTCCCGCCAAGTGTCCGTCTTTCCCGACTCAATCTTATTTTTTCAAAGATGTCGGACACGTTCATTTATCAAAATTTCAGCCTCAAACACATTTTTTTTATTATAAAAAGAGACCTAGACTATCAGTTTTTGGTGAGATAGCTATATATTTTTATCGACAAGCAAAATAAACGCGTTACGCTGATATAAATATATTTTCAACATTACTTCACATACTCAATATTTCCAAGCCCTGATCACAATGCGCAATGATCCAGGAGATGTATTTAAGTGGAAATTAGCATTTAGAGCTCGACAGTTATTCTCTAGACAAAAACTTTCTTCGACAAAGTTTTATGTTACACTCATTTTTATGTTATCAAAAATAGGGTGACCAAATTTGTCGATAAAATAAAAAATCTAACTTGCTTATCTTTATAGATAGAGGTAAACAGACATCTTTGTAGAACAAAGTTTTTTTCTATCTCTTGAAATAACTGATATAGCGCCTTTTTTCTAAATTACATTAGGGTTACCATGAAGAAAACTGTTTTTTTGCTCTAACTTTTATATTTCAAATTCTACATACAAACTGTCATTGGAAGACTTTTAGAACTTACTAATACAAACATTTTGCGATGCAGAGCTTGTCAATATCTCAACTTAACTCAAAGTTGTTGATATTTCTTTCTAAAAAATACGCTCTCTTCAATTGTTTGTGATTCTTTCTGAGGTAAACATAAACAATGTTTGTTGACGGCATTTGAAAAAGCATATTTCACTCTACATAATGTGTGATTTTCAACACTATGTTATTTTTTGTGTTTGAGTAAATTTAAATTGAAATCATGAGTTTTTGGATAGAAAAAACATCAATAACTTTAAGTAGGATTAAGATATTGACAAGTTCTGCATCGCAAAATGTTGGTATTGATAAGCTCTAAAAATCGTACGAAGACAGTTTTGATGTAGAATTTGAAATATAGAAGTTGAAGCAAAAAAAAAACCCGTATTTTCATAATGCAGCTTAGAAAAAAGCGCTAAATCGATTATATTAAAAGATAGAAAAAAGTTTTTTTCTACAAAGTTGTTTAAAATAACTGGGGCTATAACATTGTCGAACTATGTTTATCTCTATCTATAAAGATAAGAAAGTTAGATTTTTTATTTCATCGAAAATTTTGGTTACCCTATTTTTGAAAACATAAAAATAAGCGCTCTATCATATGTAACAACTTTGTTGAAGACAGTTTTGTCTAAAAAACAAATATATCCCACAAAGTTGTTTTTGGCACTTTCTATCTAAGTCACCCTAATGCAACTTAGATAGACCATGAAAAAACTGGTTTTTTTTGCTATAACTTTTATATTTCAAATTCTACATCAATACTGTGTTAGTACGACTTTTAGAGCTTATCAATACCAACATTTTTCGATAAAGAACTTGTCAATATCTTAATCCTACTCAAAGTTATCGATGTTTTTTTACCCAAAAACTCATGGTTTCAATTATAATTTACGCAAACACAAAAAATAACATAGTTTAAAAAATCACATATTATATACAGTGAAATTTGTTCTTTCAGATTCCGTCAACAAACATTTTTTTATGTTTGCCCCAGAAAGAATGACAAACAAATGAAAAGAGCGTGTTTTTTGGGGTAAAGTATCAATAACTTTGAATGAAATTGAGATATTGACAAGTTCTGTATCGCAAAATGTTTGTATTAGTTAGTTCTAAAAGTCTTCCGGTGACAGTTTGTATGTAGAATTTGAAATACAAAAGTTAGAGCAAAAAACAGTTTTCTTCATGGTGACCCTAACGTAATTTAGAAAAAAGACTCTATATCGGTTACTTCAAGAGATACAAAAAAAACTTTGTTCTACAAATATGTCTCAAATAACTGGGACTACAACATTGTCCAACTATGTTTTCCTCTATCTATAAAGATAAGAAAGTTAAATTTTTTATTTCATCGACAATTTTGGTCACCCTATTTTTGATAACATAAAAATGAGCGCTCTATCATATGTTACAACTTTGCCGAAGAAAGTTGTTGTCTAGAGAATAACTGTCGAGCTCTAAATGCTAATTTCCACTTAAATACATCTCCTGGACCATTGTGCATTGTGATCAGGGCTTGGAAATATTGAGCTTGTGAAGTAATGTTGAAAGATAAGAAAGTTAAATTTTTTGTTTCATCGAAAATTTTGGTTACCCTATTTTTGAAAACATAAAAATAAGCGCTCTATCATATGTAACAACTTTGTTGAAGACAGTTTTGTCTAAAAAACAAATATATCCCACAAAGTTGTTTTTGGCACTTTCTATCTAAGTTACCCTAATGCAACTTAAATAGACCATGAAAAAACGCTTTCTTTTGCTATAACATTTATATTTCAAATTCTACATCAAAACTGTGTTAGGACGACTTTTAGAGCTTATTAATACCAACATTTTTCGATAAAGAACTTGTCAATATCTTAATCCTACTCAAAGTTATCGATGTTTTTTTACCCAAAAACTCATGGTTTCAATTATAATTTACTCAAACACAAAAAATGACATAGTTTTAAAAATAACATATTATATACAGTGAAATTTGTTCTTTCATATTCCGTCAACAAACATTTTTTATGTTTGCCCCAGAAAGAATGACCAACAAATGTAAAGAGCGTGTTTTTTGGGGAAAATATCAATAACTTTGAATAAAATTGAGATATTGACAAGTTCTGTATCGCAAAATGTTTGTATTAGTTAGTTCTAAAAGTCTTCCGGTGACAGTTTGTATGTAAAATTTTAAATACAAAAATTAGAGCAAAAAAAAGTTTTCTTCATGGTGACCCTAACGTAATTTAGAAAAAAGACTCTATATCGGTTATTTCAAGAGATACAAAAAAAACTTTGTTCTACAAATATGTCTCAAATAACTGGGACTACAACATTGTCGAACTATGTTTTCCTCTATCTATAAAGATAAGAAAGTTAAATTTTTTATTTCATCGACAATTTTGGTCACCCTATTTTTGATAACATAAAAATGAGCGCTCTATCATATGTTACAACTTTGCCGAAGAAAGTTGTTGTCTAGAGAATAACTGTCGAGCTCTAAATGCTAATTTCCACTTAAATACATCTCCTGGACCATTGTACATTGTGATCAGGGCTTGGAAATATTGAGCTTGTGAAGTAATGTTGAAAGATAAGAAAGTTAAATTTTTTGTTTCATCGAAAATTTTGGTTACCCTATTTTTGAAAACATAAAAATAAGCGCTCTATCATATGTAACAACTTTGTTGAAGACAGTTTTGTCTAAAAAACAAATATATCCCACAAAGTTGTTTTTGGCACTTTCTATCTAAGTTACCCTAATGCAACTTAAATAGACCATAAAAAAACGCTTTCTTTTGCTATAACATTTATATTTCAAATTCTACATCAAAACTGTGTTAGGACGACTTTTAGAGCTTATTAATACCAACATTTTTCGATAAAGAACTTGTCAATATCTTAATCCTACTCAAAGTTATCGATGTTTTTTTACCCAAAAACTCATGGTTTCAATTATAATTTACTCAAACACAAAAAATGACATAGTTTTAAAAATAACATATTATATACAGTGAAATTTGTTCTTTCATATTCCGTCAACAAACATTTTTTATGTTTGCCCCAGAAAGAATGACCAACAAATGTAAAGAGCGTGTTTTTTGGGGAAAAATATCAATAACTTTGAATAAAATTGAGATATTGACAAGTTCTGTATCGCAAAATGTTTGTATTAGTTAGTTCTAAAAGTCTTCCTGTGACAGTTTGTATGTAAAATTTTAAATACAAAAATTAGAGCAAAAAAAAGTTTTCTTCATGGTGACCCTAACGTAATTTAGAAAAAAGACTCTATATCGGTTACTTCAAGAGATACAAAAAAAACTTTGTTCTACAAATATGTCTCAAATAACTGGGACTACAACATTGTCGAACTATGTTTTCCTCTATCTATAAAGATAAGAAAGTTAAATTTTTCATTTCATCGACAATTTTGGTCACCCTATTTTTGATAACATAAAAATGAGCGCTCTATCATATGTTACAACTTTGTCGAAGAAAGTTGTTGTCTAGAGAATAACTGTCGAGCTCTAAATGCTAATTTCCACTTAAATACATCTCCTGGACCATTGTGCAATGGAACCGTTTAATTTGAAACGTTTTTTACTTATTTTTCGCTGTACTTCAATTTTCATGTAACAAAAAATGAGTCATTTCAAACTGACGGTCCCCAATATGAATGCTCTCCAAACGATATTGCATTAACGGAGCTTCTAAGAGTGCAAGAATTTGAAATGGACCTTTTAATTAACGACGTATTCTACGAAGATAATTTGTTGATATGTATCACGATCATCAATTTGCTTATCTAAATCATCGACCACTTCATCTCTGTATCTCGAAGTCAAAGCCCAATATCTTCCCAAGTTTCTTCTTAGCATCCACCCAACTAAACCCCCAATCGATGTCCAACGGCGACTTCTGTCCACATACGCACACGCGGTTTCAATTCCCACTACCCCTGGTCGGAATCCGATCGTCGATCGTCCAAAACCCAGCAGCGACGAACTACGCGCAGTTGATTAATGAGCAAGTGATTCCCAGCCAGCGATAATGAGACTGTTTCTCGCGAAGCGCCTCCAAGATGATGGTTATCTGTGTGCCCGTGGTCCGTGGTGCCCCCCGATGATTCTGGACCCGGGACCCAGAAGGAGAAGCCACCAAATTTCGACAAATGTCTCATTTGTACTAATTGGCTGAGCGCGCTCGTTACGCCCCACTGGTCCGTGCTAATGTATTCATTTCTCGACGGTAGCATCACGCTGACCGTTTGACAAACGTAACCCCGTATCGTATGACATCGTTGGACAAATTCGAAATCTGCCATCGATGAACTTGTATGCCGTGTCCCTGGACAACGAGTAATTCTTTAATCACCCTCATCTCGGGGAGAGCGAGCTTGGGCAACACCGGTTTCAACCCATTATGGGTCCATGGCGCTTCCTCTGGACTAAACAGGAAAAAAAACCACGAATCGAAAAATCGATTAATCAACACAATCAACGACAGCGCCAACGAGTAGAGTGGAATTGATCGATTATCAGTCATTACCAAGTGATAGAACTTCGCGTCGCGCACTCTCAGCGCTTGCAGAAGCGATGGACCAAGGCGAGCGCGGGGAGCCGCCTCCGCCGCCGCCACTGGGAAATTGTACAATCTTTTCGAAATTATCTCCTCTAGCGTGTGCTCTGTGCACAACGAAGATGCTGAAAACAGAAGCTGTTTAATTTTCCGATGAATGATTTGGACCGATAATCGAAGGCATTAACTCGATGATTTGATGATTGATTTATTAAGCCACAGTGAAGGGGGGCAGTTTGTGGGAGTGCTAATGGTTCGCCGATTGGCTGTGTCTGTTGTGTTGATTGTCGAATTTCCTCCTCGAAGTGACCAATTTGTGCGTGCGTGTGTTGTTACCTGCAATGCGTGCGATGTGGACACCACCGGTAGAACCAGTGTGGATCTCGTTTCCGCCAATCGTGACTTCCCGAGGGCAGGAAAATTCTGGCCTACGTCAGCGACTCAGCTCGTAAATTGGATCTTTTTTTTTAACGATAATCGGCGTGAGAAATGATTGATCGGCTGTCGCCGATCGAGGTGGCGCCCCCATATTCGAGAGGTTGAAATGATTCCACGCACGTTTAATGTTTAATGTGTACTCAAGTTGTCACTTTGTTTTGTTTTTTTTTTTTTTGATTGGCGCTAGGAAGTGATACTCTAATCAAAACGCACATAGTTTTTATTGGTGTTTTTGGCTGTTTATTCGATTGCAAGCATCCGAGGTGTAACCGGGGTTGACACGCGTAATTTTTACGAGCGTCGCCGGTTCGCCAAATTTGTCGACTTCCTAATGCGTCGTTGAGTGTGGAAGCATTTTGAATCGATACCCTAGTGGAATGATTAAGCCGACGCTACTTTACTTCCCCTTTCGGGTCGAAGTAAAAGTACAGCGTAAGCCACAACGTAACACTTTTTGCAAATAACCATACTCATCCAATTAAATCCGGAGACGTTCTAATACAGCCATACTCAAATCTGCGATCCGCGGGCCGCATGTGGCTCGGCGGGCTCTTTTGGTTGGCCCATCTGGCGTGACTTTGCTTTAAACTATTTTGCATATGTAACAATAACGAAATCCATAGAAATCTTGAGGGGCTGTCCACACATCACGTGGACAGGAAGAGCACGATTTTAGACACTTCCTCCCCACCGTGAACAAGCGTGGCTATATGCTATACCCACCACTGTTGTCAGCAAATATGCTATACCCACCCCGACGGTTATATACAGTCTCGGATTTATTTTCACTGTATATAATCCAATCCCGTATATAATCGTATCAAAAAAAATTTTTTTAGTCGTTTTTTTGCGTTTTTTTTTTGGAGAGTTCATCCGTCGTGACAACTCTGATGAACTCGGTGTTATTATGAATACCACGATACTGTCATGTCACGGAGAAAAACAGATATATTTGTGTTTTAGATGGTGAAAGCTAGTCACGCGGAATGGAGTAAGTTTAATTTCGTATTTATTTAGCTTTTTTGCTAACATTTTGAGTCTTGTCTTGTCTTGTTTAAGAAACAAAAAATAAACAAACAGCAATTTACCCGCCTGGTGGCATTTTTAGAACGAAATTCTGACTTATCCAGAAGACGTAAATTTGTTTATTTGGATTCGGTAAATGCGCTATGGGATGTAATTAAGGATTGAAAATGTAGCTCCCGTATGTCCATTGAAACATGGCGAAGGCCAACTTCCGATTGTCCTGAATGAACAGAAATAAAATGGCAATGGAGGCCACTGGCCCAAATACGATCATTATGATTGATTATGTATAATATTGATTTGTTGATATTCTGAATATAAAATAATAACTGTAAAGTTTTTTCAACATTGCAGAGCTAGTTTTTGTAATTCAAACATTCACAATTGGCGGACCAGACCAGAATCAGGACGATAGTTATAATTTTTTACGCTATAGATATTTTCAACGGTATTGTTTTGAAGACATACTTTGAATGAAAGAATATTTTAAAAGTGATAATAAGTTTCAAACAAGGAAAAAATGAGTCTGTCATTGCAAAGCATTCACAAGATACGGTTTTTAAATTCTTCTCTAGTTCTTTTTCCATAATTTTGATATCCGTCTGAAGAAAATCTGAATCACTTTCCGCTTTTGTCAAATTCCTTGAAACGCATCAGATGTTTTCTATGAAGATTATGCTTCTGACCGACGCTGTTGACCAGTTTCTGTTTAAATAATTAAATCAAATCTCATGTCCCGTATATCAAATTACACGAGAATAAGAAGGATAAGGGGATTAAACTTCAGAATCCCATATGGGAGTAGCTCAGATTATACTGATCGTGAGGTGGATAAATTCGGGTTTGTTCTAAGATATAGAAGGTATTATTATTCATCAAAATTGTAGAACCGGTTCTTAAAAAATGAATCTAACCTTGACTTATACTAAATACTTCTCACTATTCAAACGAGTAAGACAGAGCTAAGAACAAGAGTATGCGAGGTTTCGATTATTAAACGTAATAGTCATGTTTTATCTCTAGCGTAATTTATAGAAAGAGAAAATAAAGTTACATTCCCATATGTTCAACCACTACATTATTCCCGAGCAACCAAGTATTCCTCCTCATCTTTGAGCCAGCATTTGATTCAGCAAACTAATCATCGAGGTATAATCGCAACCGACACAACGTTCAAACACCCGACATTATGCAATCAACATGTCTCTTATAAACGGGAATGAACACTTTCACTTTACGGAGTTCATTTTTACACGCAACTATCCGTGACACTGATGATAGACACACAAAGATTAAGTGAAGTGTAAGTGACGTGAAAGCGTACGTGGCAGTGATGTTCGTGATCAGGCCCATGGTCGACCATTTTGTGGCGGCGACCTTTTCGAATTTATGTTGTTCATAGTGTAGTGTGTTCTCCAAGTCAAGCCATTCAGCGAGTTTTAGCGACGGCCAAATCGATTTTTTTCAAGATCATGGAATACGCAGTTTTATAATGGCAGTAGAATTGAAGGTGTCTTCCAAATTTCAGATCGGGAGGTGATCAGGCGTAGTGGTAACATACATGCCTCTCACGCTAAAGGTCACGAGTTCAATTCTCACTCCGGACATTCTTCCAAAAATGGAAGTAAAAGTGACGAACCAGCCAAATGAGTTGAAAGTCACTATAATACAGATATGAAAAAAAAATTCAGATCAATCAGTGATGAGGAACGAGGTCAAATTTCAATCAATTTGGGATAACCCTACAAACACTCCAACATACACACTAACAGGGCAAGCTGAATGAAACCATTAAAAAGCTTGAATTGTCTATTTGGGAACTGCGGCCTTCTTGGATTAAGATTTTTTATGATCTACTGATCATAATCACATTCACATTCACATTCCCATATGTATGGGGTTGTGACAAAATTTTGTGGTGGTGGCCATTTTGTATTTGCATTTTTCATAAATAACCTGTCAAGCCCTTTCGTTTGATACCTATATTGATAGGGTTGTGAAAAAAAATATGACACCATCTTGTGGTGTCATATTGTGGCAATTTTGGATTTGCATTTTCCATAAACAACTGTATCCATTTCATTTGATATCCATATTGATGGGGTTCTGAGAAAATATGTAATCCGCCATTTTGTAGTGGCCGCCATCTTGGATTAGCATTTTTCATAAATAACTGTGTTCTACTAGCCAAGCCCTTTCATTTGATACCCATATTGATGTGGTTGTGAACAAAAATATATATGACGCCATTTTGTGGTGGCGGCCATTTTGAATTTGCATTTTTCATAAATAACTTTTTTCGACTAGTCGAGCTAGTCAAGCCCATAATGATTATCCAATACGGAATTATTATACAAAGTATTCAAAATTTCCAATCTAAAAATAAGAGAATAATCAAAAACTCCAGATAATCGAGTCTAAAATTCCGGATAATCGAATCCCGGATAATCGAGTCTCCGGAAAAACTGTGCAAACTAAGTTGTTCGCTTGTATAAAACTCCTCTAGTTACAATCTTTATCTTTAGATAAAAAAAAACTCTGAGAGGTTATGTCCGGGTCACGACCGCTTCATTGACGTAGGACTACGAAACTATTTTATTCATTTCACTCTCATATCACTTCGAATATTCGCATTAGAAAGCATCGATTTTTTTGAAATAACTCTCTAGTCAAAAATTTTGGTGACCCTAAAGTTAGCCGATTTGTAGAATCAGCTGATCATGGTTGATTCATGGTTCATTCTTTCCTCACGAAAATGATACTACGATCGAGAGAATAATAAATATGCATCGCAAACGAAATTCTTTGTCGTGGCCTTGCAGCTCTAACGCCTGTCGAGGTGATCTTTTCCAGTTGTATACACATATTTCACATCCAATTATACCGTTCTGAATCATATTTCGGGCATATCTTGAAATGCTTAACGCACAGATGATATAACTATAAAATTAATATCACAATTGCTTCTTTAGAGTAATCCCTTGGTTTCACTATAATTTCGTATGAGAACTATATTTGAATTATTACATGATCGGCAAAAGTCTGACAACACTACTCATTATCGTTTGTGTTTGACGTTTGCTTAGCGTGAGCACGTAGAATGTACCCGTTCATAAATATTTAAATTTGTCCCGTGTATCATCAGTTCTCATCATCGTTATCAGGTTACTGTGATTGCTTGGTACGCGTTTCGCAGTTGATTATAAAATATAATCAAGTGTAATGTAATTTGAAAGCAGGACAATGTGAAAAACTACCCTTGCATTACGCTGTAACTTCAAGATAGATGAGCACATGGAGATTATAAATGCATGATAGAGGCTCCTAGTTTTAGCATATATCGTCATATTTGATAAAGGACTATAATATCATGAAAGAAATCGTTCTCTAGATTCAGAAATAAACATTAAACCAATTCAATAACAAACAAATCAACTCTGCTCTGCTGCAATAACAAACAAAGCTTTGAGTTGCTCTCTCCCTGTCCCTTCAAGAGTATTTACTACAAAAATTTCATTGATTGAAATGAAAAGTTGAAAAAAAAGAAGAAGTTTACTTCCAGAAAACTATAAACCTTAATATAAAGTCCTCAATTTCGTGGTTAAGAGTATATAAGCAGTAGGAAAAATATGTTTTGTTTGCTCCAATTTTGAATTGAAATTCATTATGCCTCTCTCATAGAATCCCTTAATTTATCAGTTCTTTTCAGAACTATTTTTCTGAAGGAGTTTCCGCTACTGATTTGCAAGTTCAAACATCCAGAGGCACGTTTCCATCGGCGACCCGCGCACCACCCGACCAGAAGAGTCCCCGCTCACGTACTAGCGATCTAACAGCGTGATTCGTACAATTTGGTAGAGAGTGCTTCTGTACATCTGCGAAAATACCGTCGCGATAGCGTTCGCGATGAATACTGAACGCAATGTGTACGTAATTGACATAAGAAAACGAATTGCAACATATGGCCAGCTTGTATATTGTTCACGCGAGGACAAGAATGAATAATCAGTCAACCACCTTCAATTGCTTCCACAAAAAAAGCATTGGCCACTGGCATCAAAATTTTCTATTAAGAGGTTTCTTATGGAGGCATCAAAATTATCGAAATGAAGTCAAGTAAAAACAGAAATTCGGCATGATAGGCTGTCCCAGTGTCAGGAGCAAAGTACACAGAAAAATAATCTTGCTTGAATTGCTTCAACACAATTCCGCTTATGTGTACACTTACGAAGCGTTGAGACTAAATCAGGTCCAAATATCACTTTTTATATTTTGTCCTGATTTAGTCTCAACGCTTCACACGTTAGCGGAATTGCCGTGAAGAAATTCGAGCAAGAAAAAGTCACAGGAAGGTTGTGTCCAAGACACGACCGCATAGTTGACGTAGGATTTCGTTGGGCTATCTGTTGATTTTGGATATGTTTGAAGAATTACATCGTTAAACTCTTTGATAATGATTTGGTATTAATGTCTTTGTTAGGGAACACGGTAGGAACAAAAGTTCCCCCTACTTTCATGTATTAGCAATGTCGATTTCTCCCAGGCAGCATGGTTTTATGTCTCTGTTAGGGAACACATTTCGGTGGGAGTAAAAGCTCCCCCTACTTTCATGTATTTTCAATGCCGATTTTCCCCAGGCAGCTTGGTTTTGGTGTCTCTGTTAGGGAATACATTTCGGTGGGAACAAAAGTTCCCCCTACTTTCATGTATTTTCAATGTCGATTTCCCCCAAGCAGTTTGGTTTTGATGTATCTGTTAGGGAACACATTTCGGTGGGAGCAAAAGCTCCCCCTACTTTCATGTATTTTCAATGCCGATTTTCCCCAGGCAGCTTGGTTTTGATGGCCCTATTAGGGACCCGCCGCATGTGTTGTCAATTTCGACCAATCAGAAATGGGTATTTCCGTTAGGATAGGGGTTGAGATTTTTCAATTGTTCGATAGTGAGTTTCATGACAAATATTATTTTCTTCAATATAAAAAATTGTTATGGAGTGCCGAAATCGATTGACGCAAAAATTTCATCGTTTCAGCGTTTGAAATTGGACAAAAATCGAGACGTAGAGTCTCGATCGGGCAGTAGTCGGGTGCGGATGTGTTTCCACTTGCTCCGTGTTCGATTTATTTCGTCGTTCGACATGTTTCAACTTGTCACGGGTCAATCCAATTTACAATGTGTAAAAGTGTTGATGAAAAAAACTACCTTAGCTTTCGATAGTGATTTTAAGTGGTGTAAAGTGAATCTATTGCGTGTTGTGTGTAAGAAAGCATCTATGCATTGATTGAATGATTTTTCGTTCTCGAATAATCGAAATGTGTTGACACACAGGTGGTAATTTTCAAAGGCCACTGCGTTTGAAAATTCTCGAATTTTCTCGTTTCTCGTGCCTCGGAGCTCGGATACGCTCATTCTCAGTAACGCTCGGTTTCTTGCTATGATGTTTTTTTGCGACGCGTGCGGATAATATTGCGGCGAATAAAAGTGTTTCTTTTGGCGAATTCGATATTTGTTCTCCGTAGTGAAATTATCACCGATATGTTTTGACTGAGCGAGCAGTGGTGTTCTAAGTTAAGTTTTTTCTTTTTGTTATCTTCTTTCATAAATACTCCAAATCTCATTGCATTGCATTACATTTTCACATACAGTAAAAATGACTATTTTAAGAAAAATACTCTGGTTTGGAACCAAGGATGACAAAAGTAATCATTACCTCTGTTACATTTTGGATTTTTCATAATCTAAAATTATTTCTTTAAATTTGTAATGTCTATTTGTCCACAAATAAGACCAGACAAAACATCTTCCGTGGATCGTTTTCCTATTATGCATATTTTAAATATGTATAGAATTATTCATTTATAATTAGCAAATTTCCAAGGAATTCAATTATTTTTTTTTTTCAAATCAGATAGAGCATATAATTGTCGAGAGATTTTGTACCAACGAGAGAAGTGATAACGAATTTTCACTCCCGCTGTTTTTTTTCAATCAAGAAAAAATCAGATCAAACATTTCTTTTACACAGTTATTGACATGACAGCAATTGAAGGCCCGGATTGCATTAGAAAATTTAACTGTTTTATTTCGCATAATTCTACTAACCGTTATTTTTTATAATTATAATTAATTTTTATAATAATATAATTGATTAATTAACAATTGGTATTGATTAACATTTTTTTATTGGTCCACTGAGACTTTGAGGGTGCTGAAGGAAATTGTTTTTTTTTGTACTTCTCAAAATGTTTATCCACTGCACACTCGGGAACAGGGGTATGTTCGTGAAATGTTTAAGGCCTTGAAGCTTGAAGCGATGTGTATCCCATTTTCATGCAATGGGTTTTCACATAGTTGCAGCGTTTCTGAAGGCACCTGAAGGTTTCGATTTCGTCATTTGTTTATAACATTTAACATATTACGGCAGATTCCGGAGGTAAATTGCAGTCTCGCATATCATAAAATTCAGAGATTCAACATTTCAGATGCTGCTTTTAAAATTTTGAACACTATGTTCAGGTTCCTGAACTTGGATATTCTCGAGTTTCAGTATTTAACTTCTTTCTTCTTCTTCTTCTTCAATGGCACTAACGTTCCTAGAGGAACTTCGCCGTCTCAACGTAGTATTACTTGCGTCATTTTTATTAGTACTTAGTTGAGATGTCTATGCCAAATAACACGCCTTGAATGCATTCTGAGTGGCAAGCTCTAGAATACGCGTGATCACAGTGCAAGTCGGAGGAAATTTCTTTGACGAAAAAATCCCCCGACCAGAACGGGGATCGAACCCGAACACCCGGCATGTTAGTTATGACGCTAACCACTCGGCCAAGGGAGCACATTTAACTTCTTTACAGGTCGCGGATATTATACAGGTGCTTTTACTACATACTTGGATAATACATTGTGTTTGTAGTTAGTAATTGCTATATATTTGTGTTGAATTTCGGTTACGTTTGAAAACTTCAACAGGAACACGCAGAACATCTCGGGTTCAGCCTTGTCTTTCATATTCATTATTTATTATCAATTTTCTAATTGAATATTGTGTTTTGTATACTAAACTATTTTTAAATGTTTGTCAATAACAATGAAATCACAGTTTAGCAAAACAATTCTTCCCATACAGCTACTAAAGTGACAACGGAGGCCGGAGTGCATTTACATCATTTTATTTTTTTAATATAATTTTACTTATCAGCTTTCATCCTCCTCAGATACCATTTGCACTAGGTAATAGTAATAGTAATAGTTGTAGTAATAATAATAGTGATAGTGGTGGTAATAATGATAGGTATAGTGGTGGTAATAGTAATAGTAATAGTAATAGTAATAGTAATAGTAATAGTAATAGTAATAGTAATAGTAATAGTAATAGTAATAGTAATAGTAATAGTAATAGTAATAGTAATAGTAATAGTAATAGTAATAGTAATAGTAATAGTAATAGTAATAGTAATAGTAATAGTAATAGTAATAGTAATAGTAATAGTAATAGTAATAGTAATAGTAATAGTAATAGTAATAGTAATAGTAATAGTAATAGTAATAGTAATAGTAATAGTAATACAGGGAAACTTCGATATAACGTACCCTCGATATAATGTCACTCGATATAACGTACATTTTACCTCGATATAAGGTACACATTTCCAAAGTGTAAAGGAAAAAAAAATTCAATATTTTTTTTCCTGATAGAACAATGAATTATCTGTATTGTGATGCTAAAACAAGTTTTGTACCTTCAATCAATCCCGAAATACAGCTGGTTTTGTTATTCCGGATTCTAAATGAATCAAGCTTGAATCAACAGTTCGAAGGGAAACATCGTGGCTGGCTTCGTCTTCTGATTGAAGTTATTCATTAACTTTACTAAAACAGCAACACATTAATGTATTATAGACCACGTTTGTGAATACTTTATTATGTTTCGATATAACGTGCAATTCGATACAACGTACAATTTTGAAAGTGAAATGTACATTATATCGAAGATTACCTGTAGTAATAGTAATAGTAATAATAGAAATAGTAAAAATAAGTAATTATTAGTAATAACAAGCCCTGCCAGTAACACCGGCTGAGTGTATCCTATGGCTTACCTTCCCTACTAACACACTCCTTAATTCCCGAGACATTTATGAGAGGTCGTAGAGTTCTCTGCATCTCTCTTAAGTAAATGTTGAACTAACATTCCCTCCCTTTCGGTTACCTTCTAAGGTTTCTCTAAGCTAAAATTGCACAATTGGAGTTTGATATACAATACGGACAATGAATAACAATATATATTTTCGGTCTTATTGGTTTTATAGGAGTTCTCTCGGTGGCCTTCTCAGGCTTCTAAAGTATATCTCTTTACCGTCACGATTGGAGTTCGATAAAGAGTACGCTCGATGATTAATATATATAATATATCACTGGTCCAATTAGGTTTAGATGATTATTCTCGGTTACTTTTTCAAGTTTCCCACAGTTAACTCTTCGTCGTCACGATTGAATGCAATACAGTACGACAGATTTTAAGAGTTTTGAACAGTACGTGCGTAATAAAATATATAGCCAGTTCAATTATTTCTATAATATTTTTACATTTTTAACAGGTTTTAAAAGATGGACCGCGTTTACAGAATCACATCACTTACCGCAGTGAATCCTGATTTTTAACCTATCCCACTAACAAATATCCCTTCCATGATAAACGCTAGGGAACCACGCTATAGAGGCGACCCTTCTGGCCTTCGGGTGGCGAATATCATACTAACATTCCTTCCCTTCCCCTGGTGACTGTAAGGACGTGGCCGGCGTCGTTATTGACCATTTAAAGCTCGAACCACCGAAAATTGCACAACGAGAATGATTTGCTAGTCCCAAGCGTCATTCTGTGTGTTCTTTGTGCAATTTGGTTGGTTCAGGTCAATCACGGAGAGCAACTACGAATTGTACAGTCTACCCAAGCTCAAGCTTAAGCTCAATATGTTCCCGAAAGACGCAATCCTACGTCAATATGTCATTCAAACAACGATACTGAGAGGAAAATTCAAAGGAGAAGGCCTATTTATTCAGAGAATTCCTCTGATTTAAAACTAATTCAAAACTGTTAAATTTCCGGTTTGGCCTTGCATTCGCCATTCGCAACTCATTTTTCGCGTGTTGGAAAGCCCTCATTCTAGTTATTTTACGCACCGAGCCCCAAAACGAAGAATGTAGTTTACCACAAAGCATTGAATCGACTTAACAAATGGGTCCTTATATTTACGTTGTAAAAAAAACGTGTTGAATTCAATTAAATTGAAGAAGGAAAATTAGGGAAGAAATATGAATGTTCAAAATTATTCTAATTGAAAAGTAGATTTTGAGCGTGTTTGCTAGTACAACATAAAAATACAATGACGATGTATCGATTTGCATAAGGAAATTTGAGATAGTTCGAAGATCAGTTAATTTCGAGAGTTCAAAATGTACGAAAACTTCAGATCAGAGAAATATACAAAACTGAAGCTAAAAATGGTGCAAATAATGAAACAAATACGGATTTAGAGACCGGAAGCCACAAACAGTCGGAATCGTAGCATCAGAACTCAATCGAGAGGACATATAATTTGCACCAAAAACCTAATAACATTTGTCAGATTTCGTGTGAGAAGTGCTGTTAATAAGCTCGGATCCAATTTTCTCTCTAGAGGTAATCTCCCATAAAACTTTATCGCAGCCATTATATTGGGATTATCTGTATTCGATTATCGCCCTAAAGCGGTTATTAAACTGCCCAACGATATTCTTCGAGAGAAGACCCGTTATCGCTAATTAAACAATTTTGATTTCCTCTCCGATCCGACCGAAACCACAGAACTCGCTCTGGACTCTGGTCGGCCACGTGTTCGCGGATGAGAATGCGACAAGATCGTCAACCCATTACAAATCAGCTCACTTAATGCCCACTGACCGCAAATAAAATCACCAGGATTCCCATTAAACGAAAAAAAAACTAAGTTCTCCGTTTCTCCCCGATCACATCGATCGCAGCCCGATATCTTATTTATCATAAAGTCCAGTTCAATGGTGGCCTATCTTTTATGCATTAATTGGAAATCACCAAATTATAATAAAAAAAAGACACACAGTTTCCTCTCCGCACGCCCCCTCCCGTGGTTGACGATTGTCACGCAGGCGCAATCTGCCGTTCCCTTTTTTTCCCTCCTGATCGTATCGCCTCCCAAATCTGGGGCTTAAAATATTCACAGAACCACATTTTCACTGGTTCGCTTCGATCCAATCTTTTCTCGTGTTAATTTGCGTTCGGAATCAAATGAGTCAAGAAAACAAAAAGCCAAAATGATTTCAATTTCAAATTTCTTCCCTGTATTTTTTTTTTTGTTGGCTTTTTATGTTTTGTTAATATTATGCTAAACTGTAAACGAATAAAAGTCACCACAGACAAGCGAACAAAACACGACGACAACGACGACGACGACGTCGACACATCCGACCCCGAGGTTTGGAGGGTTTATCTTGCGATTGTTTTGTTCAATGAATCAACGTGTCGTATCTCCGGTCGAGCTCTCGCTTTGTGATTGAGGATGCCGGGCTAAGGTGAGACCGGAGGGAGGACGCACATACGAAAATTTATGACACCCAATCCCGTGGCAAGTGGTTGAAAAAAATGAGGGGAGGGGAGAGAGAGCGGGAGGAACAGCAGCGCCACCGCCACCGCGGTTCTCGAAACCGGCAGCCATGTTTGAATTTTAATCACATTGTGTTCGATCCGCGAGTCTCCTTCCCTTCTCGGGTCCGACCCCGGCGGCTCTCTACGCGTCCATATCTCAGCTAGCGATTAGAATAAATTATCGCCCGGTGGATGTGAATGAATGAATGAATGAATGAATCGACCTGGAGCCGTTTCTGTTGTTGTTATTGTTGTTGCTTCTTTTTTTTATGAATGAAAACGTATTTTTACCCCATCACGCAAATCGCGCAAAGCCATCTCCCCAAACAACAGCATCACCACCATCACGATGGTGCACGTATGTAACATAACCTCAATATTTCTCAATGGTGACCGTTCGGACAAAACGGTGAAAGGGCACACACTGTGTGTGTGTGTGTGTGTGTGTGTATGAGAACAACGGGGACGGCAAATTTTGCATTCGTTTGGAATGGTCCTTTACATTTTGGAGCTTATTTGGTTTTCAAATTGGCCCGGAGGGGGACTTCTCGCACGGTGGACACTTCGTCGAGAGCGCCGCCGTGGGAAGGAAATTGGCAATGGGCGCAGCTTCCAGCCGCCAGCGAACGCGCGGAACATAAATTAGCGCGGTGCACAGATCGCGAAAAACGGAACGAATAACAACAAGCGACTTAATGAATGAAATCAATGAAGTTTTTATCTTTATTTTAATAGGAAAATGCGCACAAAAAGAGAGTCAATAAACTCGGATGTGTGTTTGTGTGTATGTTCAAACGGGTTATTTTGTGAGCGGGGTGAAGGGACAGAGTGAATGAGAAGTACAAAAAACACACGACGACACCTGTCAAATGTCTTCCAAAATTCGCTTATTTTGAAATATTTCACTGTTGAATTGGAGTAAATTTTTTTGTCCATTAGGATTATCATGTGGAAGCAGAGTTGCCAGATGGTTATTGAAAATTCATCAATTCATTCACCCTCCAAATTTATTTTTCGTTATCACATCCATGTTTTCTTATTAGGCGCACGTCCAATCGCAGAACTGTTCATTGATTGATCTTCTAATCTACCCTTTAAAATTTTTTTTTACTATAAATGTTCAGTACTTCTACCAAAACTCGACATTTTAATACCAGATTATTTTCTGACGCAATTCTCATGCGAGATTTTCCATCGACTTGTAAATAACATTTTTCTTTGCTACATGGAATAAATGTTTGATACAGAAAATATGATAGAATGAAGACAGCCCTAAGTCGGACAATTCCTTTCTCGAGTTTTGTTCTTATCAACACATTCGGCGATCCATTTCTATGTTTATAGATAGAAGACGATATAGGAGTGCGTATTATCAAATTAAAATCCATTTCCACTTTTCAACGAAGAACAATTTCGTTACCGCAAACATCAAATGGACGAACAACGCTTGTCAATATGTTATTGTAGAACACATGCGAATTAAATTTTTCAAATTTTCCCATTTTCCTTCAGAGTTCTCCGAAAATTTTCAATTGTCTTGTTTGGTTGAAATATGTGCATTATTTTTATGGGACGCCCTCTCATTTCCACAGGAGGAAAGGGTGTCATACTATCATAGAAACATTTCTCGCACCCAAAAACCCTCACATCCCAAATTTGGCTCTATTTGATTGATTAGTTCTCGAGTTATGCAGAAGTTTGTGTTTCATTTGTATGGCAACCCCCATGCCCTTAGAGAGGGGGTAGGTTTGTCGAACCACCATAGAAACGTTTATCGATCCCTAAAACCTCTATATGCGAAGTTTGATTCCATTTGTTTGATTAATTCTCGAGTTGTTCAGCACCCTTCTTCCCCCCTCTTTAGAGAGGGGAAAGGGGTGTCAAACCACCATAAAAACATTTATTGCTCCCTAAAACTTCCATATGCCAAATTCGGCTCCATTTGCTTGATTAGTTCTCGAGTTATGCAGAAATTTGTGTTTCTTTTCTATGGCAGCTCCCCCCCACCTTAGAAAGGTGGGAGGAGTGTTGAACCACTTTAGAAATGTTTCTTGCCCCCTAAAACCTCCACATGCCAAATTTGGTTCCGTTTGCTTGATTAGTTCTTGAATTATGCAGAAATTTATGCTTCTTTTTTATGACAGCAAAGCATTATTTCCGCCAAAGATGAAATGATTTCTAGTTTGGGTGTGAAAACATAAAAAAAACACATATCTACTTATACATTTAGTTGTCCTCTTAAAAATAATTTTAGTCTTCTTCGAATTCCTTCTGGTGTCATGTTTATGGAAATCACTTCTTACAGCATGTTAAACTCACGCATAAATCTAGTTGTAGATTCGTGCTGGGTATAATTTCTGGACCTCAGGGGTGGACCAAACACCCTCCGGCGACGAAGAGAAACGGGACTGGCATTTAAATTGATCCATGATCCATTCGTACAGACACGGACTTCTTATCCGTCCGCTCAACAATTTACAGAAGATATCCGCGATTCTGTGTCTGCTTCTGACAGTATCCAGGTCTACCAAACAACAGAGATCTTCGTATGCTGGCAGGTTGGCTGTTACATGGAGAGGAGATGCTAGAGATGCTCAGCGCAAACTTCAGGAACTTTTTTGTACTTTCTCTAATCTTTGGATGTGCAGATCGTATTACGGTCGCAATACAACACTCGCAAAGTCGACTTTGCTTCCGTGGCCGAGTGGTTAGCGTCATAACTAACATGCCGGGTGTTCGGGTTCGATTCCCGTTCTGGTCGGGGGAATTTTTCGTCAAAGAAATTTCCTCCGACTTGCACTGTGATCACGCGTATTCTAGAGCTTGCCACTCAGAATGCATTCAAGGCGTGTTATTTAGCATAGAAATCTCAACTAAGTACTAATAAAAATGACACAAGTAATACTACGTTGAGACGGCGAAGTTCCTCTAGGAACGTTAGTGCCATTGAAGAAGAAGAAGAAAGTCGACTTTGGGCCGTACAAGGCTGGTATAAATTTTACATGGGGATCAGTGAATTCTTGCCGAAAGCGACGGGGGAGAGCAAACGCTTCCTTGACTATTCGTTCTAGGTGGAAGTTAACCGTGAGGGATTGATCCATCGTCAAGCCTGAGTCTTGAACATACTCTACTCGTTTACCTCCCAGCTAATAGTCGAAAGTTATCGACTGAGCTCTCCTGGTATAAGTAATAACTGAGCATTTACTGGGGTTTACACTCAGTCCGTTGCTCTCGACGAATCTCCCAAAATTGATCAAATCTTGCTGAAGCCGATGGCAATCGATGTGTTTCACGGGCAAGAAAATCGTTGGTCAAACATGATGGTAATTTAGTCATGACCATGACAAACAGAATAGACCCCAAATGACTACCCTGCGGAACTCCTGAATTAACACCACCTAGATGCATTGTTGTGCACTTGCACATACTGTGTTCTGCTGTGTTCCGTCAATACCGGAAACAACCAACCGAAAGTCTTGCTTATATCTGTGAATACAGTCCACTCGATACCCTTTGGATATATGGAGAGCGAGGAATTGAATATAGTGATCAGGGGTTCCACAAGTTCATCCTTGAACTCTTCCAGATGTTTTGCGGAAAGTCTATCTGGTCCTCCTGACTAACCCGAATCCAGACCCGATAAACCTTGTTTCACTTCACGATGCGAGAGATCCAACGAGTCAGAGGTCCTGTCGATTGAAGAGTTGACGATACTCGGGTGGTCGTTTTGGTAAACTCTCTTAAAATACTCCGCAAAGAGATCGGCAGTCTCTGTGTAACACTTTGAACGATCGCAGTAGCTGTTTGTAAAAAGCAGGGTTCGATTCATATGTTTTTTTTCAGAACCTGAAGAACTCGAATTAGAACTCGAACGAGAGCCGATGAAAACCAAACTGGATGCAAGGTTGTCGATCTCGAGTAGTCTCTGTAAAAAGGGGCAAACCTTGCGAAAATACAACGACATAACGTTGAAGTCGGTACTGTTTCATACAACCGTAGAATATTCGAGTCCGCATTGAAAAAACATTGAATGAGTGAAGGAACTCAAACATTGATGTGGCGTGTGTTTGTGTTTCTTCATCACGTTCTAAATCATCTGACGATATGAAGATATCATTCCACGAAACACCCCTTAATGCCTCCTTTACCAACGTCTGCATAATAATCGGGTCCGTAACAGCAACTGGTCATGAATCGGTGTCAGTGGTGAAAACCAGATCTAAATATTTATTGTTTTGATTCGGTATATTGCACACTTGCATCAGCCCGGACGACGAAAACCCATCAACAATGGCTACTTCACTCTGCGAAACAATTCGCTCAGGTAAGAAAAAAAATTATTCCCTTCTTCGATGTACTGATTGCAACTTGAATTCGGTATGTCGACGAAATATTGGTTAAACACAATGCAACACCTTGGTCAGAATTCACCGTTTCCAAGAAATTCGAGAAGTGGACGTTCAGTAAGTTGTAATTTATGATCGTCTCTTTCAATCTGGTTTTGACTTTGCATCCGTGAAGTCTTAATAAAGATACAATAAATAAGTGATCGCTAAGATTTGATAACACAGTATCATTCCGAGTGTGTGCCACAACTATGATTCTGCATGCAACATGATCCGGTATAGTATTACTCGCATCACGTGTGGTGAATGTGTTGCAACATAGAAAACCTAATAATTGTAAGAGATTGCTATAACGTACTACAATATTATTACTAGACAAATTCACAGGGACATTCACATAACCTACAATGAAGTATGGTCTTGATTTGGAACGAGATTCAATTTACTCCAGAAAGTCATAAAATCTTTTAAAGTCAATAGAAGAGGGACGATAAACACCTACAACATCGAAAATCTGACTATTAAATGGTAGTACTTCATGGTCGGGATTCTGCCAGAACGAACCGAGCATCAAAAACATTATTTTGAGATATTTCAATTTGAAGTTTTGGCTCCCACTAGCAGGAGGATGTTTTCAAAGCACTGAGACTATGAATGTCTGTAAAATAGTAATAAATATTGAAAAGAATGACTTTTAATTTTAGTACGCATGCACTCAGTTCACTTTGGCAAAATGAAAATTAAAGAATTTAGTTTTCAGTTCAGTGTGGTTGGATATATTTTTAGTCTGAATCATTACTAAAATAATACTATTAAAATGGTTGAAAGAAACTTAAGATTCTTCGTCGCTGATCAGGTCGTAATCAATATCAACATAGTTTTGATAATCGGGAACCAGCTTCATGAAGAATTCATGGTTTACAGTCGTTATCGTATTTCGCCCGAAAAATGCTGTGCCCATTTAGATGTAAAAGTTCCATTTTGGTTTGACTAACAAGGTGGAGGGCCTCCTAATCTCTTCCTCAAGTCTAACACAAAGAATGGATCATCTGGGTCGTAGCTATACTTCAACATAAGTATTCCGAGTTTCGATTTCACCACAAAAATGACTTTCATACTTAGCCAGTACACATTGTCTTTGTTCTTATCCTTTTTTCTATTTGTAATTAACTTTTACAACGCTTCAGTGGAGTCAAAATCGTCACTTGTTATTTTAGTGACAACAAACTTTTTCTTGTTTTGCTTACAATATAAGACAACTTCTTCCACTGATCTGGAACAGAAAGTCTCCTTCGTTGAACTATTGAAATACGAGTTGATCTGGCAATAAATGCTGTTTGTGATTCCCGCGATCCTTTCTCGTAAAACTGTTTAAAATTTGATGAAAATCCAAGATTTGTTCATTTGTTTCATTTCTTTCTTGTTCTGAATCGTAATGATCGAAGATAATTTTGTCACCTAGTCAGAAAATGTCACCTAGAGTATTGTTGCCTCTTGAATTTCTGTCCTCAATAACCAAGTCTTTCTCAATAACATTCTCCCTTTCATGCTGTGAGCCCACATCTTTGTAAATTTCGGATACAGAATCTTTGATAAAGTGAAAAACAAAATTATTTAGCTGCTGGACACGAAAACTTTATTATTTTTGCAGCCGGAGCGAACCAAGTACATACTAACTATTAATGTAATATTATCACACAACACAATAGTATTTTGTAACAGCTTTTGAGTAATTTGATAAATAGTTGACTCACTTTTGCTGTTTTTGACATCTCAATTAATGAAAAAAAATCAATTAAAAATGTATTATACTTGGTTCGTTATGGCTGAACGCAAT
Organism: Toxorhynchites rutilus septentrionalis; assembly: GCF_029784135.1. Lineage (NCBI taxonomy): Eukaryota > Metazoa > Arthropoda > Insecta > Diptera > Culicidae > Toxorhynchites > Toxorhynchites rutilus. The sequence continues at coordinate 36,392,381 of NC_073744.1, forward strand.
TTTGAAAAATGCAGATCAGCCCTCTTAACACGATTTTACACTTCAGGGCAGCCCCCTGACTATCTTATTTACCAGATCTCGACGGCAACTGTTCCCAAGAGCTGTCCGAAACAGATAAATCCGATAAATATAACTGCCTTTTGTCCTGGATTCGATTTGGATTGTCTTCACGACGATTTGACGCAGTTTCCGGTCCACTGTATCGCTTCAACGTCATGATTTAACCTTCCGGGAAACAGACAAATATTCCTTGAAACGTTTTAACACTGCCCAGACGATGGTTGAGGCCATTTTCAACCCCTTTGCGATTTTTATACCCGACCACGTCCACGTTTTTCATTCCCTCGAGGGATAATTTAAGGAAACACAAACTTTTTTGGAAGTTTTTGCACAGTATTTCGAGAGAAAGACTTTGTGAACAAATTACCTTCAAAGACTTTAGAGCCAGGAAACTGGAAGTACTATACTGGACAAAAAAATACCGATTCTAAATTGGCGGAGCTTTTTCGATTGTTAAAAACAAGTGTTCCTGCTTAAAGCCCACTATTTTGTTAAATCCAGCCCCGTCCTAGGCGGCCATGTTTTTGATGTCAACATCTCGAAAACAGAATAGCCGAGCTCTGTGAACTGAAGTGCAGACACCTTCAAAGTTTCGAACCCTGAAATGTTGGCACAATCCAAGCACATAGCGAGAGATAGGCGGTAGATGGACCCTGGTTTAATCGATTCGATTATTCACGCAAAATATCCCCTTATTGTATAGCAAAAAAAATCATAGGCTCGAGAAAATGTACGGATGCACACGAAAAGGAAATCTGGCATTGCTGCACAGAGCAATGGTCCCCACGCGAGCGACACAGTATCGTGTGTCTCTTCAGGGAAGCGGACAGGCGCCACCGCGAAGCGTTGTTTCCCGTGGAACAGGTTTCGTTCCGAGCCACGGCAGGCTCGGCGTTATTTACCTGAGAGCATCTAAATCAGCTTATCGCTGAATCTGACCCAACTGCTGGGATGCGAATGGGACGCGTCACACCACGCGGGAGCGGGGCTACTGATGGGTAGATTAGGTCTGATTTTTATGTTACGCTTCGCTTTTATTAATGTCATCCAATCACTCGAAGGGGTAACAATATCGGTCATTTAAAGATTAACCCAGTGGAGATATTGTTGTTTATTGCAAAAACCGTAAACCATGATCGGATAATTTTGTTGGGTTGTTGAAATCTTCCAGCGCCTACCTCGATGTGTCTCAGACCACAAACCCTTCCTTCGCCCGCCCAAAAACCGATCCACACACACCCTGACACAAAGTATTCATAAATCACTCCTACCGACTCATAAATATTCATACTTACGGAGAACCTCCAAACACATCAACTGATACTAACCAAACGATCGCGATCATATTTGCAAACATTGCTGCAATGTGCTCAAACGAGCGAACAGCCTATGTTTTCGCCCGCGGAGGTTATGAGACGATAACGAACGGAACGGAACGGAGGTCGGCTTAGTCGCAAACGGGTGAAGAAGGAGCGAGGCTCCTCCTCGTCTTTGCCACAAGACTGGGAGTCGGGACGGAAGGTACCTCTTTATGAATGAACGTAAAACTTCTTTCTTCGACCCGTCAAGCAAGGGGATGCAGAGAGAGAGGGAACAAACCAGACAATCATCACAAATATTAACGATGACAATTGCCTTCTCTCATTACGTCCAATCACTGAAACGCTTAGTAGTGACAGAGGGGAGAGGTCTCAAGAGATGGGGCAGCGACGGATTACAACGGGGCCGACCGCAGTGTCCACACGCGAGCGCTTCGGACTCGGACTTGGCGCGTCGTACAATATTTCATTCATTTAATACATATTTTTTCTGCTTCATTACACTTTCATACATATGTATGACCACAGAGAAACAGCAACAGCAGCAGCAGAGAGCCTTTGTCGTGCGAGGTCACATCGGAGGATCACGCCGGACAACAAGTGTGGCGTGGGGGAGAGGGCAGCATTTTGCGTATTCGTCCGGCGTCGTCCCGTTTTTCTTTCGATTCTTTCCTTCGAGAGTTTCATTAATGGAACGAGCGGAAATAGTAAAATTAAAATTAAAAACGCTCGCGCGCCAATAAGAATCAGACAAGAAGAGAGAAAGAAAGAGTGAACATCAATTCAACAAGTGGATTACGGAGAATGAATGAGGAGAACCGGGGAATCAAAATAACGAACATTATGTTGTGACTTTAAAGAGCGGCGCCTAGCGGTAAAACAAGAAAACCCAAAAGTGTGTGTCACCGCTTAATATATATGTTCGCAAAGCTTTTCCAGTGCGGTCAAATTTACCCAAGCACATCAATGTAATTTAGAATTATTTGGATAGCACTGTTTTTCGATAACTTTGATTCATTATCAGGGGTTGTCCACATACCACGTGGACAGAAAAAGCATGATTTTAGACACCCCCCTCCCCCTCCGTGGACAAGCGTGGACATTTCTTATACCCCTCCCCCTGTTGTCCACGTGGACATTCCTCCGGTTTTAAGGAAAAAATCAAGAAATTCTATTTTTTTCGCTTAAATTTCATTTCAGGTTTGTTTCTATTTTCTATTCCATATGTATATTGATAAAAATTATAGCCTTACCAATGGTAACGATTTGTCTTGAAATCTTCGATTTTTTTCAACATTGTCCGGGAGCTCATTATTTTTTTCCGAATTCTATTTACGTTATCTCCATATCCATTTTAAAATATCGATTGTGAGCTTATTCTCGAGGATTTTTATTAAAGCTGGCTGGCTGTTTGAGTTTTCAAAAAATCAGACAATGAAATCAAGCACTTTGTTTGAAAACAGAATTTTCTCGTCTAAACAACAATGACTTTCGCTTTTACAGGTTCGGTAGTGCCTGATGGCTATAATGAACCTAGTAAAAACAAAACATCTGCAATATCATCGTGATCGATGATTCCGTTGACCTACAACTCATAATTGTTAAATCATGGTAAATATTGTCCTGAAAAATTGGTGCCGATTCTAAGGAAAAAACCATAAGCATACTTTTGTAGACATACATTTTTTCGATCATAGATGCACCGTTTTTAACTGAGTATTTCAGCATCCTTCATGCAACTTGAGAATTCCATCCTCTCAGAACTTATGCTATGCAGTAAGTTGAAGTTCTTACAAGAATCTTAACAGTTAAGAATCTGAAGATGCAATATCTGGTGTGTAAGGCGGGTGGAGTTTTAGAAGTGCCCTAGAAGCGTTCTGGATCGTTGATTTTCAAACGTTCAGCTGCTAGCAGTACTTGTTGGAATTCATCGAAACTAGTTGCTTGGTAGATGCTCATGATACAGATTTTCTTCCAGTCCTACCAGACCCAGCCATAACTTTCTTCAAGCGAAAACCTGCTTCGGGGTTCCATTCACTTGCTAAGATTTTTTTAACTCAACATTCTTGTAAATGATTTGCCCTTTCCAATTCGTTACAAATATGTATTTTTGTCGCGTTTATGAAACGAATCGCAGATTGAGATAAGTCCCTTCAAGTGTTTTTCGGTAAAACAAACCCTTATTCCGGAATCCGGTCGGATTTGAAATTAGCACAATGTTGCGTTCTTTAAGAGGGTATTCTAGTCTAGAATTTTGAAAAAATCAATTTCTTTTCTTCATATTTCTCTAATTCAGACATTTAAGAATATACCATAGGAGAGCCTTTTCGAAAATCTCATTATTTACCAAGTTATAGCCATTTTAGTGATGCGATATCATATCTAGTACGGCCATAACAATTAACTTCAAACGCGTTTTTCTCGAAACATGTTTTTTTCAAACTGGCTTACACGATATCTCAAGTTCTACTTATCCGATCTATGTTTATATGAATACAATCTGTATGTATCTTTCTATCGCATGAACCTATAAAAAATCATGATTTTGTAACTTTACTATTTTAAAAAAATCAAGAAACTTGAAAAAATGTTTTAAACAGTATTTTTTTTCTTCAAATTACCGCCATTTTATCAAAAAACACGTTTTTGACTTGTCCGAGGTTCATGCGATAGTGGCATCTTTACTGATTCAGAATCTATTCGATTTGTTCGAGAACCTGAAGTGCTGGAATCTTGTACGCCATGGCAAAACTTTTTTTTGAACCCCCTCACTTGATCAGCTTCTAATTATGGATATATTTTTTTTCGTTCAATTTTCGTTTTATTGTTGAAAGATAGATAAACGAATAGTGATATAATGGATGGTAAAAATATTCTTTGTTTTACTTTTTCGGAGCTCGAAGAAACGTCCGAAATTCGGTCTCTATCCCCCTTAATCTGATCGAGTCAGATCCTATCGGATTGTACAAATGTTGCAACCTTGAAATGCGGAATGCAAAAGTTTATTTCGTCGGATTGCGATATGTCAAATCCGATCGGGTTCCGTAATATGGGTTAATATGTAGTCCACGCAGTGTTGCATGTTTGCATGTTGCATGCATGTTTTTCGTGATGTTTTGTTTCTGTGATTTCGGTGATTTTCGACATCTGTAGCGAATCTACTAATTCATGTGCATGAAAGATTAATCTTGTCTTTAAATTAATCAACAGTAGCAGCATGAACTTTCCAGACAACTCAAAAGAAGCGCATTACAAAAATTACCAGACATCAATGAAGAACAACATCATTGCAAGAAATAGATCTCCAGAGATACGGCCCGTACACTCATGGAAGAAATTGTTGTTCGTTTCAATGTTCAGAAATCCTTGGGAGTTCTCGAAAAAAAACAGTTTTGTCATCAAGAGCAAAAGCTGAATTTAACCCGCACTTAAGTCGTGAATATAGTAGAACCCCGATTATCTGCGGAATAGTGCGGCAAGGCCTCCGCGGATTACGAAAATCGCGGATAACGTAATAAATTACTAAAAATGAGATTCGAACACAAAAAAAATATTTCGGCATGATAACTAAGTTTTATGAATACAGGCATCATTAAACTATGCATCTGTAAAGTCGTACACACCAGGGGTCAATTAATGTAAAAGCCATAACCAAAAGAAAATAGCAAAAGCCTATCACTCACTGATCAATTCCGGGAAAGTCCATAGAATTACTATGGAACTCACTTCCACGGATAAACCGCACCGCGGATCATCCGCTCGTGGATAATCGAGGTTCCACTGTACTACAAAAATCCAACTTTTTTTTTGTTATTGGGTGTCTTCATCCTGGCGGATTTAATGGCCCTCTATTACCGATTGGAATAAATTGGATCCTAGTTCATGTGCGTTACTTTCAGAATATACATTTCAGGAAATAGGTTCAGTCAGATGAAAAAATATGGATGTTTGACCGAGCAGCACTCTCAGGCAGCTCAGTATTTTTATTGATGAATACTGAGTACTCAAGACGTGCGTGAAGTTCAGAAAATCGTGTATATACATAACATATCTCATTCAATTTTGACTACTAACTTGAATGTTTTACTTTAAAAAATACTTAACGTGTCCACGTGGACAGTATCAAAACCCCCTCCCCCCTCACCGTGGACAAGCGTGGACATTCTCGTAACCCCTACCCCCCCTAAAGTTGTCCACGTGGTATGTGGACAGCCCCTCATGTACATTTTTTTTTGTTTTGTGTAGTTTAATTGCCATTTCATTATGGAAAGACTCACAAACGATTTCTACCATTCACATTTTCGTGGGTTCAATCTCAGAACTGATGATTAGTTCATTTTCTAATTGGCCATTTCCAAGGCAAGAGGCGAAAGATTTTCGTAGTATACAGTATAATAAATAATAAATCAGTCAAAAAATTTACAATAACGAATGTACAGTGTTAGCATCCACGGCGACGTAAAACAATTAACTCTAGTAGATTTGCAAGCCCCAAAACAGTTTCAAATTTTTACACATGAAATTACTATTTAATGTTATCTGAATGCTTAAAACACGTAGTCTTGACCCGAACTCAACCATTTTTCTAAAAATTTCTCAATACATGTACCAAAACTCATCATTCTAACACAAAATTATTCTCAGACACATTTCTCGTTCAAGATTCTTCAACGCGTTGAGCTCGTCGGTCCCTGAGAAGGTTTCATCGGACCAACAATTGACTTTTCGTTTGAGAGAGTCTGCACTGGAAGCGACACCAACCCAGTAAGAAAATGATTTTTAGAAAAGTGCACTATTTATTCACAAGAACCGATGTGGGCCAGACGTAAACTTTTCGAACCTCTAATTTCGTTGGCGCTAAGCGTATGAATCGCTTGGAAAAACATGTTACTTCATAATATAGTGAACATATTTGATATGAAAAGATTAATTTTCATTCATAATTTTGATTTTCAAAGAGCCTTTCTCCACCTGAGAATCCATTACCATTTCCGTTTCACAACAACGGAACACGAAGATCAATTTCGTCAACGCGAATAGGACTGACAATAAGTGTTGTCATAAGAAAATATTTTTCGCTGCTTGGCTATTGATCCGAGCAGTCCAGTCTTTCTTTCACCCCTCAAGCCCGTGGCAAGTTCGTTCGTTGCGATAGTGTACGCGTTCGCATTTTATTTTGCGCTCGCTTCTGGCGCTCCTTCAAGAGTGTTAGTAGAGAGTGAGAAGGACGAAGTATCCTCGTAGTGAAATGAACGGAGAACAAGTCAATCCGTTTGTAAAATCTGGCCTTTCCAGAACGCCGACGAAAAAAAGTGATGCGGTAGAGAACTCGTTAACTCGCGCTGAAAGTGAGCCTGCTTTGAACAAATCGCCGGAAAATAGTAATTTCATCTTAAATGTGAAGAAACCAACAGACGATAAAAAAGTGCAAACAGGGATAGATCGCTATTTTAAAAGAAAAATGAGTCCCAATAGTGCAAACACTGGCAACGCAGTCAAAAAAACAAACACTACAGCCAACACAGTTATCCCTCTGAGCAATAGGTTCGATGCCCTTGCTCCGGTGAACGACGAAAGTGCACAGCAAAAAACTGTAGAATCAAAGCCCGCACCGATTTACCTGCGTCAGGTGGTAACTAGAAACGCGATTGACCTAGTTAAAAAAGCTATCGGTAGCAACAATTTTCTGTGCCGTAATGTGCAACGCGGAAACATTAGTGAACTAAAAGTGCAGTGCAATACGATTTTCGATTATCGCAAAAATGTGAACGCGTTAGAGAAGGAAAAAACTCTCTATTACACCTACCGCTTAAAAGCTTGGAAAGGTCTAACTGTGGTGCTGAAAGGCATAGAACGTGGTGTTTTACCCGACGATATAAAAGACGTTCTAACCGATAAAGGTTTTGAATTGGCTTCGGTTACTAATATGTTGTAATAATTTTTTTTAAATATTTTTTTTTAAAATCTGCTATTGGAATGCAAACGGGATACATAACCATTTGAATGAAATTAAACTATTCTTGAACCAACACGACATTGACGTTTTCACCCGCACGGGTCAGCAAGAGGTGGGGCTGCGGTCCTCATCAAACGAGATATTCCACACTATTTATGGCACCGTCACAGTACTCTAAATATCCAAGCAGCGGTTGTGTGCATCGAGAATAAATCTGAGAAAATAGTACTAACAGCACTCTATTCTTCACCGAACCACCACCCTTCGGAAGAGGAACTGAAAGACTTCTTCTCACTCCAAGGGCACCGATTTATCGTCGCTGGTGACTTTAACGCAAAACACACCTTTTGAGGATCAAGGCTGATTACCACTCGTGGACGCGTATTATACAACGTTATCACTGACTGTGGCTATGACATTGCATCATGCGGTGAACCGACACACTGGCCAGAGGACCTCGCACGATTTCCGGACCTGCTAGATTTCGCTGTCACAAAAAATATTAATAGTAAACGAATTCGATCGAAGCTTCTTCTGGATTTATCATCTGATCACTCACCAATACTCCTGGAATACTTCATAGAAAAGGAAGTGAAGCAGACGACATCTAATCTCACTAACTTTTCAACGAATTGGACAAAATATAAGACATATATCTCCTCTAACATTCTCGATCTACCTCTGGATAACGAACATCATATCGAGGAAGCAGTTAACCAGCTCAGTGTACTCATGAAGAACGCTGCGAATATAGCTACCCCACCTATGAAGCCTCAGAAACACAAAAAAATCATTACTGCCTCCAACATAAAAGCAGCAGTTGCAGAAAAGCGACGACTAATACATATCTGGCAAAACAAACGATCGCCAGAATCTAAAAACCAATTCAATGTGGCACAACGTAAATTAAGAAAGCTATTACAAGACGAGAAAGATGAAAAATTCCATAATTACTTAACTGAATTATCGCCAAATCAAAATAATAATTACTCACTATGAAAGGCAACTAAGAATCTAAAACGACCTCAGCTACAGGTCCCGCCGTTTAGAATGACCTCTGGTAATTGGGCCAGAAGTGACGATGAAAAAGCAGCAACTATTGCAAACCATCTTCAAAAAGTTTTCTCTCCGAATCAATCCGGACCTAATCAAGAAACGCTCGAATTTTCTGGTGCTATAAACCAAAACAAAATGAAAATCAAACATCGGCTGGTGAGACATGTTATCAATAATCATATCAATGTGAAAAAGTCACCCGGTATCGACCACATCAACGGATATATGATCAAGGAACTACCTGACCTAGCAATTAAACATCTCACGAGAATTTTCAACGCAATGACCCATAAAGGATATTTCCCACAAGCATGGAAAATTTCGACCATCATTATTATTCCTAAGCCAGGGAAAGACGCACAGTAAGTGGAATCTTATAGACCTATCAGCATCCTTCCAATCTTCTCAAAGGTGTTCGAAAAAATTATCCTGATAAAATCAGCGCCCGAGATTGAAAGAATAATCCCGAATCATCAATTCGGATTCCGAGCAAAACATGGCACTATTGAACAAGTGCACGCGGATACTGCTCAGCGCTTTTTCTTGATGTAGCTCAAGCTTTCGATAAAGTCTGGCACGAAGGACTGCTCTATAAAATTCAAAATATGCTACCACAAGTATATGAAATTATGCGTTCTTATCTATTGGGAAGAAAGTTTCACGTTCGGTATAACCAAACTCTATCACCAGAGCAAGAAATTTATGCTGGCGTTCCTCAGGGCAGTGTTCTTGAACCAGTTCTCTATCTCATCTACACAGCTGATCTCCCGACCGCGCGTAACTTAATGACTACAACATTCGCAGATGACACAGCTATTCTCAGCAGTCACAAAAACAGAACGATTGCTTCACGGGATCTCCAGGAACACATAACGGTCGTGGAAAAGTGACTTCAAAAATGAAGAATTAAAGTAAATGAAACAAAATGTGTCCACGTTACGTTCACACACATAGATGCGAAGAAAACGCAATTGAAGATGCGAGCAAAACAAATACATTGGCTAATCGGGAAGAAGTCGAAATTAAAACTAGAGTTCGAACTACTTCTATACAAATCCATGCTGAAACCTATTTGGCATTACGGCTGTCAACTATGGCAAACAGCTTCAGCAAGTAATATCGAAATCATCGAAAGAGTACAAAATAAACTGCTAAGATAAATTACTGGCGCCCCTTGGTACATCCGCAATAGTGTCATACATCGAGACTTAGGGATGGCGACGGTTAAAGAAGAACTTCATTAAACGAGGAGGAAATATGCGGAAAAGGTGAAGAATCATCCAAATCCACTAGCAAGGCGACTCGGTCAACCTATGGTAACACGTCTGAAGAAAAAAACCTTAATTATTTGAACGTGGTCAAACGTTAGTGTAGTGCTTCAGCACACATGTGAAATTTTAACTGTAAGAATTGACAACAAACGTAATACTTTATTATGTTAGAACTAAATGTATAACCAATTATTGTTATTTCCACATTATGGAAGATTCAATAAATGTATGTATCAAAAAAAAAAATATTTTTTTTGTTGCTGCAACTAGATATCGCTAGAAAAGCACTCCTTGGAATGAATAAAAGAGCAAAACACAAAAAACACAATTCATTACAAAAGGTTGAAAGCATTCGCGTTGGACGATTCAGTTTAACTGCGACAAACATTTAAGTCTGCTTGCTGAATACTAACAACCGTTCAAAATGAACTTCTGTTGCTTATTGATTGTATATTTTGCTCCAGAACAACAGAATGAATTGTTTGTTTCAGGTTGAAAACATCGAATTTACAATGCTACATGAGGAACTGAAAGACTTCTGATGATTCATACTAATATCTGCATGGATTCTAAACTAGAATAAATACGCTGCTGTATTTTAAAATTATTTCGAAGCAAATAAGAAGTTGGCAAGTTCAAGAAATTATGAAAATAGTGAACGGCAAAGGCAGCTAATTTTAAAGAATTTTTTTTCCAATTCATTTGCTTGTAAGGCTCAATCGCATTAGCTTTGCGGAGCTGTTAATTCAAGATTTGTTTATACAAAATTTCAACTTAAATCTATTTTTAGTAGGTTTCGACCGATTACTCACGGTTTACTCGAGGTTATAGAAGCAACAATAATTTTCAAGAATATCAGTCGCAGTTTTGTATTGACCTAGTCGAGAATATAAGAATATAATGGTCCTATTTAATGTATCCGGCTCTCTAGACTATTCACTGAAGCCTTCCTTAGACACTTAGTGATGAGATGAGATCTTGGTTGAATAAAATTATTACTCTCATCAAAATATATTGCGAACATGGTAGCTTGTGTACAGATTGTGCTCCGTTAATTTCAGTGTTTATTGTGTACAATCGTGTGTGAAAATTGTGTTCAACAGTCAATTTAACTGACGATTTGTCGGATAAGTACATGATTTTCTTCTATTTTCTGATTTCTTCTGATTTTAGCTAATATAATTGAACAAAACGCTAGTCTGCTATCACTTTGGTGGCGACCGTAGCGGCATCATTGTTTGAGCGTCTTTTTGTGTCACTTGTGTGTTTTGTTCTCGACTATTGCTGCTACATGTATGGAATATTGCATGCAAGATGAGTGTGTGCAGCGACTGTGATACGAACATAATGATCGATGATGATCCAGTCGCTTGTGGAGGGATTTGCGATATCACCCGATATCACCGGCGCTCTTTTACTTTCTCTGAACGAGTTCCAGAGAAACATCGATGAGCATGTAAAGGTAACCATTGAGAATGTAACAGAGAAACGGATCAGATCTTTCGCAAAACTTCTTATTGAGAAGATGGGAAGTATTGAGATCAATATTTCCAACCATTGAAAGATTTGAAAAGTTCATTTATTGAAAATAATATCGAAGATAAGAAATTAGCTGGGATAAACCGGAAGCGGGTTCTGAGCAACAGAACTCGTTCTGATGCAAACTGCTCTAGTAGAAAAAAACAAATTTTAATGAATCAGCGCGAAGAACCGGTACAGGTGGAAAGAGATGACAATATAAATGATGACGAGATTGAGAATAATATTCGCACATACGCAAGTGTGTTAAAGTCAAAATACGAACAAAAACGTGAGGCTTGTCATTGTGATTGAATCTGTCGAGTCTTCGCATAAAAATTATGATACAAGACAATTTTTGAAAGAGAAATTAGATCCAAAGTCATCAAAATTAGTAGTTTTAGAAACAGGAGAGACGGCTCGATTAAAGTCGAGTGTGCGGCAGGGGATAATGTAGAATCTGTGAAGAGTAGCATCGAAAGTAATCTGGGAGATAAGTTTAACGTTGTTGTTCCCAAGTTCCCAAACCGATAAAACCAATATTGATAGTTTTGGGAATGAGTGATCGATTTTCCCCAGATGTTTTCGTTGACCTTTTGAAAAGTGAAAATGAAGACATCACGATCAATGATGTGAAAGTTATTGAGGAATATGAAAATCCACGTTCAAATTGCAAGAAAAACAATACGTTTATTGAGGTGGCTTATGACACTTATAAATGTCTGATGGCTACTAGAAAAGTAAGCATCGGATGGGATAAGTGTTCAGTTGCTGAGGCCTTTAATGTTCTGCGTTGTTTCAAATGTGGAGAATTCGGCCACAAGAGCACAAATTGTAATAATGAAGAAAACTGCTCAAGATGTAATGAACATCATCGAACATCTGGATGCTTCTTGAATGGCGTTAACGTTCCCTTGTGGAACTTTTTCCGTCTCAACGTATGCATTAACTAGCGTCATTTATTAATACTTGGTCGAGATTTCTTAAGCCAAATAACACGCCTTGAATGTATTCCGAGGGGCAAGCTCTTGAATACGCATGACCACAGTGCAAGTCGAAGGAAATTTCTTTGACGAAAAATCCATCGAAAAATCACATCTGGATGCACATCAACTAAATTGAAGTGCGTAAATTAAAATAAAATAAAGACAACTGAAATCGGACGTCACGCTTCCGACTTTTGCGCTAAGCAGCACATTTGGTGATTCATTTTTATTTATATAGGAATCAATGCTTGAATTTAAAATGTTCTTTTTTTGTTTTATCATTTTATGCTACATTCTGCCTTCCTCTATGTTTGTTTTTAAGAGACACTTCATTCGCTTCTATGCGAGAACATTCTACACTAGCATCACAAATGTAACTAAATCGATTTCCGAGCGGGCACTGTTTTAGTCTGCTTTTTTAAGCTATTGAAACACGTTTTCCGGATCAGTAAGTAGCAAGCATATAACTCTCATAATCTTTCGAATAAAATGATTACATTACCACTTCATTGGACGGGAAAAGAATTATCAACGCTCAATGTAGGAATCGATTCCTCCTCGTACATACCAAACTGAAATAATTCCCCCCTCCCTGCCAGTTGGAATTCATCGATCGAATGCGGCATTCGAGTACATTTGATATAAGAACAGCTTGATATGGTGAAATATTCTCTATTCCATATGAAATAGTTCGTATTCTCTGCTATCGAATCCATAGCCAATGGCACCATTTGTACACAATCTATATCGAATTATCATCGATGCTGAAAGATAAAATATGTAGTCCTACGTCAAAAAAAAACTCCGAGACACATCTGTGACACTTAATTTCTAAACATCAGTAGTATACAATTTTTTGAATGCGTTCTGACACATATCCCATTGAAAATTGGCACGAACCTGATATGCAAATGGATTCTGAAAAAAAATCTATCACGACCATAGGTTATTAAATTACACCTAATGTACAGTTCAGCCGAACTGTTTTTGAAATGACAGTTCGTATATGCAACAAAACCAATTCATTAAGATTTGCATACTAGTTTTCAAGGTTTGACGTTCAACGTTGGAATTGTAATGAAAACAGCTAGTGGTTACGAATTGAATGCTAGTTCAATTAGCTCAGTTATTGTTATCATTACGTTAGCATGATGCGTTTCATTCTAATTCCAGCATGACAATAGAAATGTTATATCAGTTATTGTTTGACTACAGATACAACCAAAGCAAAATAACGGAATATCCCTTCGGTTACATTATTTCATTTCTGCAAAGTTCATAATCACACTACACCGCTAGAACTGGCAGCACTTCCTAGGAAAAGCTTAATGTTTGTTAATTCGTTCCTAGCTACCAGTGTTCACCACCAGATGACTCTATTAGCGTCTCAAGCGCCTCGAATCAATTGAAAATTGACCTGTTCATAGAAAAGAAAAGCAGATAAAAAGAACCTCACCAATCAGGTACAATCAGGTTTCAATACCGAAACCACAAAACTAGAGCTAACTCAATAGTTTTATGCGGTGCGGCATGTGTTCAGGTTTGCTGGCTGGCTGGCAGGCAGGCAGGTTGGGGGCCAATCAACAGCAGAATAAAAAAGCGATCGCTTATAGGAGATAATTATTTCGAATTTACCCGCATCGAGCGCGGTGGCATGCTTCGCGCCAGGGAAGGAAGAACAATCAAGCGAGGTGCAGCAACAGCAGCACTACTATATCATTAAAGCGAAGAAGCATGAAGCGGAGCGTTTGGATCTATCGAACAGGTCGAACTATTAGCGAATCAGGAACCCACCCATCCCTGGGAGGCTAGAACATGAACAAAAACAAAACAAAAAAGAGTTCCACCACCAGAACCTGAAACTGTGTAATTATCCGTTATTAGAGACGGTGCTTCGACCGCGAAGCAACCGTCCGATACATTCGGAGTTTCCAGGAATCTAAAAAAATCAAAGTTGACAGAATAGTGTGTATGCACGCGCACATATGTAGATATGTAACCGCCACAAGTTCAGCTGACCTTCGGAATAGTAGAGACCTGTAGAGACGATCGCGCTAGACAGAGAGAGAGAGGACAGAAGGGGCACCACGATAACGACTTTCATCTGTCGGAGGGGCTTTTCGATTATTCTTTGTAGTGATTTTCGTCGAACATCAAGGCTGCTGTGCGCGGCGAGATGAGCGATGGACGCGCCTTTTCCATCGCACCGACATCGCCTTGGCAATGCGGGGTGCAGGGAGAAGGACAGGGGTCGTCGTACACCCATAAAACGATCTGTTGTTGTTGTTGACTCTCGACAACGCTGCTACTGGTTTCCATTCCACTTGATATGATGCTATGATGTGAGAGGGCATGATCTATTGAGTTGTATCTAAACTGGTTGGGTTTTGACAGATTGGCTTAATTAATTAGACTGTTTCGTTCCGACAACAGGGAAATAATCTAATCGTTGATGAACTCGGGGCTATTCGCGGGGTGTGGGGCTTTGAACTCGCTCAGTTACGGGAGTAGATCGCCGCTTTTTAGATCATCTTCAGCTGACCCAGTTGCATCATTTCGAAAGCATGCATAGTGAACCGTTCTGAAATGTCAAGTATTCCAGATAGGGAACCTAAGCTTCCGTTGAGATTAAAGAACCGGTGACCATTGAAAAGTCATGATAAAATCTAACGTAACCTTTATCAACCGACACTCGGCCTTATCACGTGGCCCAAAAAAAACCTCGATTGTATTTTGTGTGCGCATCACGAGGTTTTCATCATGACCTAATCCAACCTTGAATCGGGCAATAAAAAGCGATTAACGATAAGAGAATTTCAATTTATTGCTTTATGCTCAATTGGATATATTCCACCATCACTCATTACCGTCTCACGATTTCTTCGACTGTCGTCTCAGTCACCTCTGCTGTAGTTTCTGCGGAACCTTCCGTCGTCTCGGAAGCTGCTTCTGTGGTCTCAGAAGTCTCTGAGCCTCCTTCTGTGGTCTCGGGCGTTCCTTCCGTGGTCTCCGTGGCACCTTCCGTCGTTTCGGGGACTCCCTCGGTAGTCTCTGGAGTTTCAGATCCTCCTTCTGTGGTTTCGGTAGGTCTTTCAGTGGTTTCGGAGGCTCCCTCCGTAGTTTCTGAACCACCTTCCGTGGTTTCGGTCGCCCCTTCGGTAGTCTCGGGGCCACCTTCCGTAGTCTCTGGCGTTTCGGATCCCTCTTGGGTGGTTTCAGTGGCACCTTCCGTAGTTTCGGTAGTTTCCGAAGGTTCCGCCGTGGTCTCAGTGCCACCCTCTGTGGTCTCAGGGGTCGTCTCAGGAGTGGTGGTACCCTCTCCCTCTCCACAGTTCGTATCCAAATATGATCTCATGTAGCTATGGTCCGCCTGCTGCAGCCCCTCAACACTTTGACGACATCCATCCAACATCTCCGAGGCCCCTTCGGCGATTTCTGAATGTGCTTCAATTTCCTGCCAGAGCAGGTCGGTCCGGTTAGCTCGCAGGTTGCGGAAATACTCCAGCTCGCGCTCGAGTGCAGCTTGCAAGACGGCCTCATCCAGCACACCCTCAGTCGCCAGAACCTGGCTCACATCCGAAATCGCCCTCGTATTCTCTCTCGCGAACGCGTTGTGCTCCGGCCAGAAGCGTTCCTGTGAATCTACCTCGACGATGTTCCATATCAAATGCGCACACTGCCGTATGTCGCCACCTTGATAGACCAGGTGCTGCTCCCGCAGCACTAGCACATGTTCCCGACAGGTTTCACTAACTCCCTCCTGGGTTTGGATCGCCTCCAGGAAAACCGCATCTTTCGCTCTCGACATTGAAACGATACCACCCAGCTGGGTCAGCAACACCACGTTGAAGCCTTTGATCATCGCACTGTTCCACGAGCGCATTCCCTGCAACTCGCGTTCTGTCTCGTTGGAATAATCCGCAAATGCATTGTTGAACTCCTCCAGGAATCTTGGAATGCTAGCGGCGACAGCCAGCTGAACAGCTAGAGTCGCCACGCCGGCAGCCAGCAATCTTTTGAAAACCATCCTTCCCTATCGGAATGCTTCGAAGAACTGAATAGTTTCCAAAACCATCCACTCGATTAAGAGCGGGTGTTTCCGATTGAAAAATGCGGATTTAGACCATTCTAAGATATGGATCCAATCTAATCTGGCGTTAATTGTACAATCCACGACTGATAACACGCGACCAAAAATAAACCGCGCAGACCTTCTGGTCGCCAACGCACAATTGCTAGGCTTTGGAGTTTGGAAAAATTCATTCCATCAACTTATCGCCAGTTCATCGTGCGTGACAAAGTCCGGCGACGATAGCGAGGGGCACGGAAATTCCAGAATTTCCGAACGAAATGGGGTCAAACTTACCTAGTGAAGCTTCCGGATCGCTCAAATCCGACAGGCTCGGTACTTTTTGGATATTCCTAACATGTGGTCCATCGTCCAGTGGTTCCTGCTTCAGTTGGATTTGACTTTCGCCATCGTAACTCTGGTTTTCGGATCGGGGGGAGAGAATAAACGAAAATGGATGTTAATACTGTGTACTTTATGATGAAAGACGATAGCGTTTCTTTTTTGTCGGTCGTCTCGTGCAAAGATGAAGGAACCAAGAGAGGCACATTGCGGCTTTCGGTGCATCCTGCATCGCCGAGTTGTAGAGGGGCTTCTTGCCCAGGAGGGCAAACACAATAAAAACTTTCCACCGTGTCAAATTACCACGCGATGGCGTGGAAATTTTGACATCTCCATCATCGCAATCCGAAAAACCGGGCACTAAACGACCGTGACGGAAGGAAGTGATGCAGGTCATCTGGACCCATTGGCCGGAATTTGTTCCCGTTTGCATCAGGGCCAGACGGCGCAATAATCTCGTGTGGCGATGGATGACAATCGCAATTCGCTATTGAGTTTATGACAGTTAACAAACTTGGAGGTTAGTTCCGTTATGTCACTCATTTGCGCCCGATTACAAGTGGTTTGTCCCTGCGCCCCGGAAGATGAAACACAGGAAAGCGCTCATATTGGCTCCCGATGACGGATGGAATGGTGATCTAGTGTGTCATGTTCGAAAGCACTTCCAGCCGTCGCGGCGTTGTCTTCAACAACTAGAGGATTTATGTGCGGATGACACCAGAGAGGGGGAGACCATAAATGTGTTAACGAAGTGATGATAATTGAGATATTTGTGTATATATGGTTCTGGCTGATTAGGGTTCCCTCGAGCAGAATATTATCTCTGTCGGAGAAGGGAGAAGCTGGAACACTAGATTAAGTTGTTGCATGCCGATGTGCGGCATCACATGATTTATGGGAGAATAACGTGCTATCGAACGATATTTACGATCTAGTGAGCCGGAGTGAATCAAAATCGAATGGGTGCGAAAAATTACACATAGTGATTCCAAACCAATTCGCTCGCTGCGCAAACACTTCACTCCCAACTTGGCAGCAGCGTTTTATCGCCTTCAGATGGGAAGCCGGGTCGATCGTCATCACATCTGGCCGCTGCTGCCCTAGTGAGCACATTTATCGCTCATTTGTTTCGCTGCGTTCTCGTTTTCTTTTTCATTCACTCTAAACTCGCCCACACTCACTCGCATATTCAAATCAGCACCACGACACGCCACGATCGTGCGCCGTCCTTTCGCTGCAAGCTAGCAGGTTCAGTCAGCAGTTTTATGAATGAAACAAACACCCGCGCCACAACGCTCGAGACAACCCCGCTTGGGGCGCGTGTCGATTCATGCGAAAAAACCACGCGATCCAAATATCAACCAAACTATTTGCCAATCACAACATCAACCGATCACCGGCAACCGGCAGCTCGTGAAGCTGCTGTCCTCCAAGAACTGCGGCACGGTCGTTCGCCGATTGTCCTGGCTATTTTCTTCCATGTTATGTTGATCCACCTGCCCATCTTGCGGGCCAATTTATGACCGCCCCTCGGACGCGGACTCTAACCCGGCGAGAAAGGGGTTTCTGACAAGCCCCCGGCGTGCTCTGATGGGACACCATTTTTCACCACTGCTGTCTGCTGCGAGAGTCCCAATATTTTGACAGTCGCCAAACGAGAGAGATGCAAAGCAGTTGCGCGTCTGGGATTATTCGATCCGCTGCGAAAAGCGGATGGTTAATCATTTACGATCAGTTTCCTTTTCTCACAGTCGGTCAGAACGGAACGATAGATCAACTGGGCGGGGCGGCAGGGTGGAGGTGCATTTCCACTCCGCAGCGGCTGCGGGATATAAATAATTTGCTGAAAATTGTGAACATTTTGAAGCGGCACGCTCATTGTGAAAAAAGGGATAGGTGAATATGAATAGAACGCGAAGCGATCAAAGGCATGCAAAAAATTCTCGGGGATTAGTCTTTATTTTTTGGAAATTAGCCTTTTAGTGATACATTAGTCAAAAAAGTTGGTATGATGAATAATATATAATATTTTTGCTCTATTATATAGTGACTTTCAACACTTTTGGTTGGGTCGTCACTGTTACTTTCGTTTCTGAAAGAATGTCGGGAGTGATAATTGAACTCATGTCCCTTAGCGTGAGAGGTATGGATATTACCACTACGCCAGATCGTCTCCACAGATGACTAATGACACAACATTGTTAGAACGTTCATGTGGCCTACTTTTTAGAACGATTTACCGTTCTGAATCATATTTCGGACACTTCAGGCATTTGATGCAGAAAACAGATCTAAAATTAATGCACAGGTATTATTTGGTTGATATTTTTAATAAATTTGTTCAATATGCTTTGAAGCTTTCTACCATGGCACCTATTTGATTGAAAACATCAAAAAAATGGGTGAGTTATATATATGATATAACCGCGAGGTTGACGTGGGACTACCTTAATTTGTTTGTACTGATTAAATTTTTGATTGGATGAAATTCAATTGAATTCAATATATTTGCTTTGTGAGTAAAAAGATTGTATAATGCCATGTGAGGTCAATTCATGCATTGTGATAGATTATGTTGATCATTACAAGTAAATTTAATGACAGTCCTTTTACGTTTAGTATGATGCCAAGGACAAAATATTTGAACGGAAAAATTATTAACGATTATTTTATTTCACATTTCCCTCTGAAGTTTGCATCTCTTAAGTGTACGTACTTCTCGAACCGCAAATTTGCTTGATTTGATGAACTTGAAGCACTCAGTTTCGATTTTGACATGTACAGTTGTGTTCAAAATAATAGCAGCACCTAATGCCTTTTCATATGTTTTATCATTTCTCGCATACATACCCTCGATGTTGTCTACTACCATTCATATGCGAAGGTAGTATTTCTCGTTTAAAACTCATATTGTTTATAACCAGAATATTTAGTTCAGTGTACATCTTATTCGAAACTTCTGGCTGCGTACTTCTCGCGCGGTTCAAAAGAATAGCAGTGAAGTACGATTTCAATAAACGCATGTTTTCGTTCGAAGATTCCATCAAGTTTTGTCGTTTCGAGGATCGGTAAGAGTTTATATGCTTATATAAATGTAAAATATGCACAAGATAACATGTATTTTTGGAATCAAGAAAGCTAATTTCAAATTATTAACATATTTCAATTTTTAAATCACCACTGCTATTATTTTGAACACAACTGTACATCGAACGCATATTGTATAATCAATAGGCGTTATCGCAGCAAATGGTTATCAACAATTTGCCTACGCATACCATAAAATGATATGCGTAGAAATTTAGTGAACAGAAGATATGAAGGTATATCCTTCAATTCAACTTTGAATAACCGAGCCAAAGCGTTGTGTTCGTACCCGCTTTTGTATTTCGTGTTAGGAAAACACTTTTCGGAGTGCAAAAAAAACATGCGGGTGCAGAAGTTCCCCCGGCTTGCTTGAATCAACAACTTCAACTTCTACTTCTTAATTTTAAACTTGAAAGTTCATTCGTACAAAAGTACTCGCAGTTTGCATTTATTTGCAAAGCCGATTTCCTCAGACATCTTGGTTTTGAAGTCTGTGTTAGGCAAACACATTTCATTCGGAACAAAAATGCCCCCGACTTGCATGTATTTGCAATGCTGATTGCCTCAAACACCTTGGTTCTGCAGTCTGTGTTGGGGAAACACATTTCAGCCGGAACAAAAATGCCCCCGACTTACATGTATTTGCAATGTCAATTTCCCTAAGCTTCTTGGATTTGAAGTATGTGTTAGTCGAAACAAAAGTAGCCCCGACTTGAATGTATTTGCAATGCCAATTTCCCCACGCTCCATGGATTTGAAGTCTGTGTTAGGGAAACACATTTCAGTCGGAACAAAAACACCCCCGACTTTCATGTATTTGCAAATGCGATTTCTCCAACGCCGCTTGGTTTTAAAGTCTGTGTTAGGGAACACATTTCGGTGAGAACAAAAGTCTCCATGTATTTACAATGCTGATTGCCTCAAACACCTTGGTTCTGCAGTCTGTGTTAGGGAAACTTATTTCAGTCGGAGCAAAAATACCCCCGACTTGCATGTATTTGCGATGCCAATTTCCCCACGCTCCATGGATTTGAAGTATGTGTTAGTCGAAACAAAAGTAGCCCCGACTTGAATGTATTTGCAATGCCAATTTCCCCACGCTCCATGGATTTGAAGTCTGTGTTCGGGAAACACATTTCAGTCGGAACAAAAACACCCCCGACTTTCATGTATTTGCAAATGCGATTTCTCCAACGCCGCTTGGTTTTAAAGTCTGTGTTAGGGAACACATTTCGGTGAGAACAAAAGTCTCCATGTATTTGCAATGCTGATTGCCTCAAACACCTTGGTTCTGCAGTCTGTGTTAGGGAAACTCATTTCAGTCGGAGCAAAAATACCTCCGACTTGCATGTATTTGCGATGCCAATTTCCCCACGCTCCATGGATTTGAAGTATGTGTTAGTCGAAACAAAAGTAGCCCCGACTTGAATGTATTTGCAATGCCAATTTCCCCACGCTCCATGGATTTGAAGTCTGTGTTAGGGAAACACATTTCAGTCGGAACAAAAACATCCCCGACTTTCATGTATTTGCAAATGCGATTTCTCCAACGCCGCTTGGTTTTAAAGTCTGTGTTAGGGAACACATTTCGGTGAGAACAAAAGTCTCCATATTTTCGTGTATTTGGAATGCAGATTTCCCCAAGGCTGCTTGGTTTTGATGGCTGTGTTGGGGAATCCGTAAATCCGGCCAATCAAAACGAGGCAGTTATGGTGTTTAGATAACGCCTAACATTTTACAGTTATTCAATTGTTTATCTAATGAATAACAGCATTTTATTAATTGCGATAGAAGCGTAGAAATATTCCCTATCAATTGATGCAAACATCTTTCCGATCCAGTAAGAAATCTTCGAGTTATAAGCATTCAGAATCTTTCATTTTTTCCTGCATGTTCTGTGTTTAGCTTTTTATTTTACCTTACCACACTCATTTGTTTCCCATTTTTTCCACTGCAAAAAACCATAACTTTTGATCTACTAGACCGATTCAGAGGATCGACATATCAAATTGAAGCCAATGAGTTAGTCTTGTTTGAAAAAAATATTACACTCTGAATAAAAATGGATTTTGTTCTCGTAATTATTGATTATATTTGTTTTTTATAGCTTACATCGTTTCGGGACCAAGAACGCATATAAACGGCATATTTTTTTATATTTTTTCCTGAAAGTTGTTTTTTCACATAATATATACGAATACAAAAGAGGTGTTATTTTTCGTTTTTAAGTTATGATTTTTCAAAGTTAACATGTTTCAGTTTTCGTTCAATATTTCTATGTAACTAGACTGGATATATGTGACTATAATTCAACTAATTGGCAAATGTGTTATTTTTTTCAAAATTTGGAAAAATTTGGAAATTTGGATTTTTTGGACTATCGGGTAACTTTGAAAAATCATAACTCAAAAACGAATAAAAAACGCCTCTCTGATTTCGAGAAATATTATGTGAAAAATACTCAGCTTTCCACAAAAAATATAAAAATATATAGCGTCCTTTGTCCCGAGACCATGAAAAATATAAAAAAGACGGGTGGGTAATGTCGGGGACATAACCGGAGTGACGTAGGACTATACAAATGGGACAGCTTTTGTTAAATATATATTTTAAATATATTGTTTTATTTTCTTCTCCTACGTGAATACCTACCTATCTACCTGAAAAATGGATTTGTTTACTTTTTACTCTTTATGAATATGTTGATGGTTCTGAAAAGAACCTTTGGTGTTGTGTTTTTGTTATCACTCGATATTCCCATCTTGTTCGGTTAAACCTTCCTGTTTAGCTATTACGTTTGCCATTCGCCACAGCTTTCACAGTTGGAAAATTTCTTCCCATCCAGCTTGTGACATGTTGTTCAGTAAATTACATTTAATGCGACGTGCCGGAGAAACACTTTGCCACTCACTGAATCTAATTGTTGCCTTGATGAGCGCCGAACCGAAGCTGCTCTGTTCTTGATGCGGGTTTTCTGATTGTCGTGAGCAGCTTTGCAAGCTAACTCGAGCACTCCGACAGCCGAAACTCTATAATCGCTGTTAGGTATACTGGTGCTCCGGCACCAATCCGTTCGGCCTAGTTACCCTTGCGGAGCAATCAGTAAATGCGACCAACAGGGAACTGGAGACCTGCACGGTTCGAGTGAGACTTTGCCTTTCCCTTAACTTGTCCTCCTTTGTTACGTCCACGATGCCGATGCCGTACCACCACACGGGTTTACGGTTTGAAACAAAATAAGATATTTTTTTGGGGTCCGCGTGTTTTATACTCTAGCGGTACACACTCACAGGATAGAGACAAATCGGCAGACTCAGCCAGAGGGGCGAGTCCAACGAGACGAACGAATGAGCGTTAAAAGGGAGCGATGGCAAAAAAAATACATTCATTACGATTTGTTCCCTCGTTGGATTCACATGCAGGCTAAAAAGGGTCCTTTTCAGGATCACAAAATTATCTTCAATCTAAAGAGTTTATTGTTTTGTTATTACTCGATATCCCCATCTTGTTCGGCTAAACCTTTCTGTTTAGCGATTGCATTTGCCACTCGCCACAGCTTTCACAGTTGGAAATTTTCTTCCCATCCAGCTTGTGACATATTTTTTTTTACAGTAAATTACATTCAATGGCACGTCGCATTACCACCACTCAGTATCGGATTGGAGGTAATTTTAACCTGTAATTGATCATTTGCGATGACAGTGGTACAGTGTCGAGATTCAACGTGGGGTCATAATATGGACCCCGAACTCTATGTTTACAAAAATGTCCAACTAAATATGTCGCATTACAGGTCCGTCCAATTAGCTAAATGTCGAGATAAGTGTAAATTACTGTACTTTCAATCTAGAAACAATTTAAGAATTGGTGAAAATCAATAAGCTCAGAACAACTGCCAAATTCACATACTCATCAGATCCTGGCAAACAAATTATGAAAAAAACAATTTGTGTTTTATTATTATTTTGGATAATGTTTTAGAAAGCATTGAACTGTATTTCCTAAACTCTTTTTTGGAAGGTTTAATGGCCCTGAAAAGCGCCTTGTTTTATGGAATGGTTCCAATTTAGAAAACTTAGTACTCGTGGTTTTAAGAAAAACCATTTCGAACGCCCTCGATGCCGCCTTGTTCTGGTTTTGCCATCAAAGCAGATTGTATAAAGAACAAACTTTTTTCTTCCGCTACCTGCTGTCGTTTTGCGATTGCGTTTGCCACTCGCTGCAACTGCCTGTTGTTGTCTTGATGTCCACCGAACCGAATGTGGTCTGTTCTGAATGC
This sequence comes from Toxorhynchites rutilus septentrionalis, assembly GCF_029784135.1. NCBI lineage: Eukaryota > Metazoa > Arthropoda > Insecta > Diptera > Culicidae > Toxorhynchites > Toxorhynchites rutilus. The sequence goes on from NC_073744.1 coordinate 36,416,324, forward strand.
GAGTTTTCTTATCGTCGCGAGCAGCTTTTCCACTTCGGCGGCCGAAACTATATAACGCCGGCTAGGTGGACTGATGCACTGATACTAACGCGCTCGGCCTAGCTACCCTTGCGGGGAACTCCAGAACAACACGGTTCGAGCGGGATTTTGCCTTTCCCTTCACTTTTCCTCCTTTACCATGACCAGACATGGCTGCTTGGGTTGGTTTGTTGATGTGTTGTGATGCGAACCTGGTGTACGGTTTGAATGAGAATGATCGTTACGGCAGCGGAGCGGGGATTTTTAAGCTGACTGGCTGGCTCGAGAATTACGCATGTGTGAGACTGCGACCAATGTTTCGCTCATTTTTTTCTTTTTCCTTTCCAATCGTGCTTCATTCTATTTCGCTGCTGCTCTGGTTGCCCGTTTTGGTCGGTACGATTTGAGGAGCACAAAATGGACCAATCAAAAATGGGCACATAGTGCATTTTGACAACGCTTGATATTTCACAATTCTTCAATTATTTATCTCAAGAAAAATGAAATGTTATTCGTTATGATAGATGCGTAGATATATTTCCTATCAATTGATGCAAAAACCTTTGCGATCTATTGAGAAATGCTCAAGTTATAAGCGTTTCAAATCTTGCATTTTTTCCTACTTGTTCAGTGCCTAGATTTCCATTTCACCCCCTATATCTTCCGGTTAGACGTAGTCCTACGTCAAAACGAATACAATCAATAATGACAAAACAAAAACCTGGAATTTTCGCAAGCGTATCATTTTTCCAAGAATGACTAGCTAATTAGCTTTAGTCGACCGTCTAAATCGGTTCAGTAGTTCACAAGTTATGAATTTTGGAAAAATGTAATTTTTGGAAAAAAGGGGGAAAAGTCGATTTTTCGGACCACTCTGAAATGGAAATTGGTACCCTAATAAAAGCAATAAAAATAGAGGCCAATCATTTTGCGATTAGGAACAAAACGACCGCTTTTTACGAAAATCTAAGAACCGCTATATCGGTTTGGCATGGAATAGCTGCATGTAAAATTAATTATATAGGGGAGGTGGGGGTAAAACGAACATGTTAAGAGGAACTTCAATTATACCTTTGGGAACTCATCATAATAACATGTAGAAGGTGTTCTCATTAATAGAAATCTGAAATTCAAAATGTAACTATACAAATCAACCACGTGTCCATATTACACCAATTGTCCGTATTACCCACGGTTCCCCTACTGATGTCCATGAATGAAATTATTTGAATTACTCCAGCTGAGAAAATAAAAATATAATCTGTACTAACTAAAGCACACTTTTCGCGACCCTTAACACAACACATCGCCATTGGCTGATAAACAAACCTAAATGGTTACGAGCTGAAATAATTCCATTAAACCTCCCACCATAAATACCTTGCCGTCGTCATTCCAATGAATACCCCATCCGCTACAAATGATGATGCGTAATGTCATTAACATTTTCCCATCTTTTATATTTTTTGCTCGATCGCAATTTTCGAACCGAGTCCAGCGCCGCCGGATGAAATCGAGCAAAGGATCAGTAGCAGCAGCAGCCGGGGAAAATATGACAACTTTATAATTAAACCCCCTGAAATATGACATTATAATTCGACCAGACAATATTTCTCCCATTTCCACGCGCTCTCTTCCCTCGGGTGCATACTTGCGATGGACGAGGACGCTGTCGCATCGAAGCAGGCGCGCGTGGAGATGCGATAACAAAGGGAGAAAGAGTTGAACCCGAGCCCAAGCGACGACGACAACAACAATAACATGTCAGAATGAGTATTCAGCAGCACTTTCTTTCATCCGCTGTTTTACGATTGGTTTATTATCAGTTCGGATGTTTTGCTTGTTGACATCACCGGCGCGCGCTCGATTTCGCGCGAAGTGATGGCATCGTTGATTGTACGCCCGCAATGAACCGTACTCAGAGTTGTAACGTAATGTATTATGAAGGTTAAGGGATCATTGCTACTACATTTTTTTTTTTTTACTTTTTGTTGGAAAAAATACAGTAAAATCTGTTTTTGTGCAGTTTTTTGTACGACTTTTTGTGCGGTATCTGAGAAGGTTAATATTTGATGATATAATCGGTCATTTTGTGTTTTTTCGATCATTGATATGTATTTCATCGCTCAAATTCATTGTATTTCATCGCTCAAATTTTGGATTTTTTTTCACTAAAAGTTTTTGACGTAGGACTACGTCTTTCATTTCTATACCGGGGTGTAAAATCAAAGTTTCGAAAACGAAAGCGTTACGCCGGACACCGAGATTTTGGGCGTTAATAGCTTTTAAACAACTGAACGAAATGGTATGATACACACTTCATTCGAAAGATAAAATGTCTACGCGTTATATACTTGTTACTTTTTCATCCAAAAACTTGTTTCAATAGCCTTAAAATTGCTTTCAAAACAGGCTATTGAAATCACCAATCGGTATATAAGCGAGCGCCGCTCGTAAACCCACTCAGTTATAATTGAACAGCGATTGGAGCATGTTGTCGCTGTTGTGGTGAAGCTCTCCGTTTATCATGAAAGCGCGGATGAACGGTGTCATCAAGAGCCTGTTTGTGCACCTCAGGCCAGAAGAGAATCCATCAGGAGGAGAGTGATGCCACAAACGGTTCCCCGGGAAGAGATCGGAGCAGTCGCCACACACACACACACACATACACGCGCGGAACTCTTCGTTTGGGTGCCATTCAGCATCGAGAAAATTCCGGAAAGTTTCAATCGTTCCTGAAAAATAATCTGAAAAATACATTCATGCGAAAGAGTTTATTTTAATGTTTTCTAATCATATAGGGTAAATGATCTTGGTTTGTCCAATTTGAGGTGTTTTTACGCAACTAGTAAATGCAAATCGATTTTTCTTCATGAAAATCACACATAATCGATACGAGTTTGGGTTTGTTGAAAAGCCCCAAGTCTCTAGTTGCTAATACTACCATAAGATGTTGAAATTATTCAAATTTTTATGTTTTTTAACGATTTTCCTTAAAGAAGAATTATGATCATGGTTTGACCACCTCTGATCATGGGTTGCCCAAAAAAATGATCATGGTTTGTCCGGTTTTAGAAATCTCCATTTTTGAATGAAAACATTCGAATTCACAATTAGATGTTGCATTTATCATTGCTTGAGTTTACTGTCATCATATTGATTCATTCATAATTTAGGCTTTCTTCAGAATATTGCTTTTTCTTGAGCATTTTAGAAGTGTTCACCTCAACACAATCAACACAGAAAAAACATACTTCTGCTATGCGCGATGCACACCATAAACAAACATAAACAAACTGCAGCGCGCCAAGCGGTTGCCATAGAAATCATGTGGACAAAACAACATTATTGAATTGGACAACTCATGATCAGAATTGAGTTCATCAAATTGCGTTAATTTAATGGTTTAGCTATGTAAATCCGATACAAATGGTGAGCAAGCATGATGTTTACAATATTTATAAGTGTTGTAATCCAGAAAAGGTCTGAATACGTGCCAAATAATCATCTGGTGATCGATTAAAAGTTAGCTCGAATGAGGGGCGCATTGACACAAAAAGAAGGTGTATTTTATAATCCTTTAAAACATGTGATTTCGTAAAAATATACTATCAAACTACTATAAATCATGTAAAAGGCAATTTCATTTATATGTTTCGAAACATTCGAAGGCCTTATTTGACACAGGAGCGCTGAATTAGAGCATTCAAAAAAGTGGGCAAACCGTGATCATATTTCCGACTGGACAAACCAAGATCATTTACCCTAACACAGCGACCAAATACATGTGGTTTTGTGATTTTTCAATCAAGTGGTGGTTATCGAGTTAGCATTACCCACTGGTGGTGGACTTCGGGAAGAATCAGGTAAGATACCGCTGCTGCAAAATAATTTGCCAGTTCCCCTTGGCATTGAAAATAACATGCAAGCGAAAGAGTTTATTTTAATTTTATTTAAACCATATAACACTGCGACCAAATACATTTGGTTCTGTGATTTTTCAATCAAGTGTAGTTAGCAGGGAAGCTTCTGAAGATTATTCTTCCCCATCAGCAGGATATTTTCGTATCCAATATTAGATGCATAAAACCTTGTACCTTCAACGTAACGCTCTCGTTTTCGAAGTCCCCCAAATATTCATTTTTTCATTCATTCAGAATGGATTCAGATTCAACAACACTAAATCAACGATAGTCCTACGTCACCATTGCGGTTATACCATAGATATAACCCACTCCCTGTTTTTTTTTGTTTCGACGAAAATCATTTGCCGGCCCATTTTTCGACATCTTTATATGCGGCGAAGTGCTGCTATACAAGTGCATGAAGTGCATTGAAGCAAAAAGATGATAATCTAACGGAACCAGATATGGAGAATACGGCGGGTGCGATAATGTTTCCCAGTCAAGCGTTTTCATTGCGTCCTTCACGGCTTCAGCAGTGTGCATCGGTGCGTTATCATGCTGTAATATCACTTTACCGTGTCTGAATAAAACTTAGGGGAAAAATCCAAAGGAGGGTATGCAACAAATACTCTGCATTCGGAACGAAACTCGACATTTTCAGTACGCGGAACAACCAGAAACAATGTTGTTTTTTGTAGAATTATACTAATATATTTTTGAAATTCAATGTCAAAAAAATACCTATATATCAAATCGAAGGAATGCATACAACACTGTTAGCAACATCTAAAATATCAACCGAACAATTTCAATTCGCACGCATGGCAAAAGGAAATTTTAAACTCTAGAAATTAACTCTTAGTCTTGAGCACGGCTGTTGAATACTCGCTGGCTGAAGTGAGTCCAGAATAGAAGCCACGAATAACATATATTTATACTCTCACCCGGTGCACTCTTCGAGCAAGAGCTCACCTTAGTGCGATTAGTGCGAGCAATGCACGATTGCCTCACCGCTACGTCTGATGCTCGTTTAACGGCTCCGTTGGAAAACCACAAGACAAAGGGCCTGGCCGGGTAAGGAAGAAAAAAGTGCCCCCAAACCAAATCATCCGCTCTATGGAAAATTTTGTATAGAGTACTAAATAATAAATTTTGACTATTTTTTGAACCCCTATGAGATTCAACATGGGATCTATATATCTATAGACGTAGTTTTCAATGTTTTAAAATGTTAAAATTCTCAAAAAAATCACACATATCTAGGAAAGATGCAGGAACACATCTAAATACGAATTAGAGTAGTATTGAAGCTCTAAATCGCCAAAAAAATTAAAATATTTCAAGAATTTTTTTAGAAATTAAAAAATGAAAACTTCCTTTTTTACCATAGATCCTTTGTTAAACCTCATAGGGGTTCAAAAAAATAGTCAAAATTGCTTATTTAGTACTCTATACAATATTTTCCATAATGCGGGTGATTTGGTTTGGGGGCATAGGCCCTTTATGATAAAATTCGATTGAAATGCAAATCATCCAGTTCCGTTCGCGGCAATAAGTTTAGTTTAGGAATACCATTGCTGATATCGTTTAAACCTCGTATATTTATTCTTCTAAAAAAAAATTGAGATGCGTATATTTATTATCTCACCCTTAAGGTCTTAGGGTACTTAGGGTACTTAGGACTGAAACTAGGGCTGCAAAATGTTTGACCAATATACCCATTTTGGAAAATTCATTTCTTTTGAATCACTGAGCCGAATTGCGATCTTTAACATGAAAAATGATGCTAAAATTTCTTTAAAGTTCTGAACTACACTCCAAGTGTTTACTTTTAGGGGAAATCCTTAAAAAAATGTAGTTTTCCGTGATTCAGAAAGACATATGTTTTTCGTTTTTGAGATGTCTAAACAGAATTTAGTTTTTTTTTGCTGACGAAAATACTCATATATAAAATTCTATTTCTATTAAACAAACTTTCTGAGGAACTAAACTGGCTACTATATGTCTACTTTAAAGCAAACATTTTGAAAAATTCCGTTTTCGAGGTTTTCGAGGTGTTGATACCAAGCAACCCTAGTTTTTTATATGCTTTAGACGTAGGCCTATGGCTTCGAATTTTATATACCGGGTGATTACCCTATACAATATTGAAAATTTATTTTTGTCTCAAATTTTCTTGCTGATCACATTTCCGCTCAACATTTTTGCATACAATTCAATCATTAAACGGTATAGTATGTTTTTTTCTTAGTTCTAACAGGTTTTTTTTCGGACAAAGCGTATCGCGTTACAAATTTCCCCAAAGTTTCGATGTGAGCTTGGTTTGAAGAATTTAATGTTGATAGAAATTTCACCAGAGTGATGTCCAGTTTGATGTGTAACCGCATTCAAAGCGCATCTTTATCGCGTAGATCTTGCTACTAACTTTTTATGCAAATGTGATCAAGGATATTATGTTATCGAACTCGATTTTTATGGTCGTATAGAGAATTTTGCTATGAAAGAACTAAAAAAAATGGGCACACGGTTTAAATATTACAAATTTTTAAACATCGGTATATTAGTACATAAACAAAAAAAAATATACAGTGATTCAAGCGAATTCGTAGATAACTTTTCACTACTTCCGAAAGTCGAAATCAAGCTTTCAAAACATTATATTTAAATAATAATATATACATTATTTTAAAGCTCAAACCATGAGCTTTTAAGATATTCTACGAACATATTTTGATGTGGATGATGTGGATGTAGTAGACAAAAATATCGAAAAGTAATAAAAAAAACATTTTTTTCGTTTTTTTCAAAGTTTCTTTGGATTAATAACATTTCTCGCTAACCATATTAATAGCAAAGCCAGTTAACCTTATCAACCAGCTTTCATTCGGTTTTCATAACATTCAGGTAGTACCTTCCCATACAGAGATATTTTTGTTTGAATGAAAAATTACTTCTACGTCTTTGATGATGAATAATTCAATAGACAATGATCGCACAGCAAATCGAAACGTAGTTTTCAAATCCGAATTTATCCAACCTATTATATGTTTTATCCGATAAGTCAAAATCTGCACTATATTAAAGGTGCACTTCGACGTTTATTGTACCAGAAGTTCAAAATGCTATGCGTACTTTCAGAAAGAACGATTCGTAACATTCGTTTTCATATGAGGATTGCAAGGAGTGATGATACTCACTAGAGATGTGCCATCCGCTCATGAGCTGTTCATTCGAATCGCTTCATCATAGTGAGCGGATTCGGCTCGCAATCAAAAAAACGCAGCTCATCAGCTCATTACGGAGCTGGAGCTGATGAGCTGTTGAGCTATTGAGCTGATGAGCTGCTGAGCTGATGAGCTGTTGAGCTGATGAGCTATTGAGCTGTTGAGCTGATGAGCTGCTGAGCTGATGAGCTGTTGAGCTGTTGAGCTGTTGAGCTGATGAGCTGTTGAGCTGTTGAGCTGATGAGCTGTTGAGCTGTTGAGCTGTTGAGCTGCTGAGCTGTTGAGCTGTTGAGCTGCATAGCTGTGGAGCGCAAAAGCTGCAGAGAGTGTGAATTGCGAGACGCGAAAGGATTTTTCGTCTCCCGCGCTTCATAGTATGACGTCAGTTTGTTTTCGAGTATCCCTCTTCGTACTTTAGCTTTAGCAGAGATGCCAGATAGGAAAAAAGGTTTTTGTTTTGAAGATATTCAATCGTTCGTTACTTCATCCAATTTTTCTTATATGGCCAAACAAAATAATACACATTATTATATGCTTGTAAATAAATTTAATATATTACATTGTTTTTTAAACATTATTGTGGAAACACATACATTTATTTCCGCGTGCTGAATCAAAACAATTCAGAAAACCACCCGGCATAAATGTTGATGATTGATACTGGTCCTTTTGTTACCTTTGTGATCGCGAATAATTATATCTCGTTGCACCTATTAGTGGATTTATTTTTATATCCTCGGATACAAAAAAAAATCTCGATGGTTTTTTTTTCAAAAAACGTTGTCTCGGCCAATATTCCTGGAGGCATTCTATTTGGCTACTGCTGGTTTTTCTGTTGTTTAAGTTCAGCATATCCTAAGCATCTTCTATGTTGGATTTCAGCATTCAGTATTTGTTGTATATTATATTATTAGAATTCATATCAGTTTTAGTTTTTGTACAATTACGAATTAAATTCGTTTATTTTTTGCTTTCCGACTATTAAAGTAATGCACACTATGCAATGTCCCATGGTGATTACGTTTCATATGCAATTGTGTGGACAACTGCAAAATTCAACTGAGCTGAAGAGCTGTTCCAAATGAGCAGCTCACTTGTATGAGCTGAACGGCTCTGAGCCGCTCACCATGATGAGCTGATTTGCCCATCTCTAATACTCACACGTGTACATACGCATTCTCACAGATACATGTGGCTCCTCATTGGCTTAGTTGGCAAAAATTTTGTGAGTCCAAAAAACTTCGGAAGAACAGAAAGAAATCGATTTTTTTTTCTTCCCGATATTTTTATCGTCTTCATTTACACATGTTTAGGCTTTCAAATGATGTATATATATTATTATCTAAATAGAATGTTTCGAAAGCTTGTTTTCGACTTCCAAAAGTAGTAAAAAAGGATCTACATGGCGGAGTACGAATTCGAGTTACTGTACATCTCAAACACAAAAACAAACAAGTGTTCGTGAAATTTCGATATTTTATGCTAAAAAACTGACGTAGTCCTACGTCAACAATATAAGTCATCACAAAATTAAACGCCATTTCTTCCCATCTGGCATCCCTTCGTGAGTACATGATTATCGGACGTTCTTACACGATATCGATTGTAATAGTCGCGTGGTAACAAAAATATGGGTGACCAACGCTTACCCAATTTCAACCCGAATATTTTTTTCGCGTTCTGATTAGCTCGAGACTCTGATAAGATAGTGTACGGCGTGTCTGTGAGGTAACCGTGAACTGTGCGGGAATTGGGAGACGTTAGCGCCCGGCATGATTTCGAGCGTTCGATCAATTAATATTCTACGACTCACACTTCCTTTTTCACTGGAAACTGATTGCATACAATTAGTTCTCTGGCTAGCCCATGGAGTCGCACCCTTCGCTAGTCAACAGTATCACACACAGCAAGTGCTTATTCTAACCAAATCCGAAAAAAGAGCGAATAATCTCTCCTGTTGATCATATTTGTTTGACTCTTCCTTCCCATTCAACGATCGATCACGTACCTAATGATGACCATAAAAATGTAAATAATAGTGACAAAAACCCGAGCTGCATACTTATCACCCCTCCAGGCAATGAACGCACACTCACCTGCACAAACGTCGGCAGAAAGCTGACTGATTTTTTCATGTTTTTCTTCGTCTTCATGAGACCTCCTCCGCCGGAGGATGGCACCAGAGATGGCGGTCTTGTGGGAGACTGCTGTTGCTGCTGGGGAACCAAGTCCGCGTTCAGATGCATCATTTTGCCACCGCCAACAGCAGCAGCAACGTTGGCACTGGTGGCCATAAACAACGCTGACGTCGCCATGCGATGGACAATCGGTGAGAACCGGAGGGAGAACGAATTCGATTGTGGTGACGATTGCGTTTGAGTCACTACTTCTTTGAGCGGTGCCTCGTAGAAGGGAGCCTCCTGGAGCGAGTAGTCCGCTAGTGCTTCGTACGCTGCCTCCAATTCCATTGCTTGCGCGTGCCTGTGAAAACGAAATGAAAAAAGAAACCAAAACCAGAAGATTAGATGGTCTGCAGACGAAACAGGTGGAGAGATCCAAAACGAGAGCTAATTTCGGTTTCAAGTTGATGTAATGAACCTTGCCGCGATCGCTCGATTGCTTTCTGATTGAGCGACCGCCCAATCGGGGAGCAAATTATGCCGGCGGTAGGAAACCACAGCAACCAGCGCGTTCAAATCCACGACCACGATCGAATCTATTTCTTGAATCATCGAGCTTCTTTTTTACTTTTTGTTTCGATCAGAAAATTCCATCGAACCATCACGAAATTGGATACTTTTTCACTATTGCTGCCGGTGGGGAAACTTAATCCTTTCTCCAAAAACGTAGACACAAAGACACAAAGAGCGGTGGCCAATGCTTGGACGCCATTATCCTTTCTATTTCCAGCGGTTCAGTGTGTATGCTCGGGGACAAAAAAAGGAGCAGACACTTGATCGCACATCGATCGGTGAACTTTCCTTCCCCGAAAGTTCGTTGCCATGTCCCAAAAGTGTCGAATTACCAGATCTCTTCACATGTGCGCAAAGGCCGTGTGTGTGTGAGTGTTTTAACATGTGAACAGTTTTGCTTGTCATTCTTTTCCCCCTTCTCTCTTTCCTACTGTCTTATTTTTCGGATTGACAACAATCGAATGATGGTTCAGTCGTCGCTAGAGATCGATAAATCATGACCACGATCGGGACAAGCAGATGACCTAGAAGTGCGCAAACGGTGGGAAACGTTAAAACGATATGTTTATCACGTTTTCCCTCCGACAACACACACACACACAATCAAACTGGTTGACCTAGAGAATAGCAGATCTAGGAAAATAAACAATAACTTGGCGCCACCATTAGGAGGGTGTCTACAGAACGCTTTGTCATAACAAACACACCAAATTTCACCAATAAAACCAGGATTGCGAAGCGAAAGAAGTCTAGGTAGGATCAATACCCATCCAGAAGAGGGTCATAAAATACACTTGTTTATGGCTGCCGTTTTGACTGGAGAAATTCTCATCCACTGATACTGTCACATAAGGGATTTCGTACTTTCCGGACCGGATCGTCGTCTGTTCAAATTTAAACGATCGGACGCAGCTTGCATCCCACGCTGGAGCAATCGAATGCTCACGCGGGCATCCAATTTGTCTGCCGAGTGCGGTGTCATTTTTACGTCCTCTCGAATGAGGTGTTAAACAATCGCTTGCCGACTGGCGGCTGTCATATTTTGCCTTAATTCCAACTGACATTTAACGAGTTTGTTCTTTCAGCGCATGCTGCTCATTTCGCGAGCGAACGCACATCTGTTGGCGAGAAATTTATAACACATCTCTCCAACTCTTTCCCAGCCCGACCTCTGGCATCCCGTCTCCTGGACAGGGAGTTGGTCTAATTCAGACAAACTTTCTTTGTTATGACGCGAAACACAAAAACTGCTAACCAACCCATCCGAGCCAGTCCAGCTGTCAGTTGGTTCATGTTTGTTTGTTTTACGTCAGCCTGTCACTGAACGTTTCAGCCGCCACCAGCGTCACTGCACCCTGGCGAAAGATGCGAAAGAGTTATAAATTATTTCGGAAAATATCCTTTCGCTGCAGAAGCTAAGCGGATAATTCACCGTCGGTTCGCTTTGAAGAGGATTTTCGATGAAAAATGTGCCATACACATCGCCCGCCCACCCACCACCTTCGTTGCCAAACAAAGGGGTATAATTTATTCAACACGCCAAATTCCACCACGCTCTTTTGTTTTGTTTACAAAACAAAATGACGGTGATGGGCGTCGCAAATGGGAAGCGCACGATCGCGCGCGCGAAAGTGCTTGTTTGATGGTTTTATCGACAATATGTGGCACTGTTTCCCGGAGGGGTTATTGCTGTTGTCCCGGTCAGTTCCACAAACAGGGAATGATTGATCGCGACGGGAACCATAATTTCCTGGTTTGTTTTCCCCTGTTTTTTTTTCTTTTATTTGTAGCTGTCTCCAATTCCGTTAACATAACGACAATCAAAGCTGAGTCGGGCGGCCGTTTGGAAGGTTCTTAATTGTGGTTCATAAAAACGGCAAGTGCCGGGTTGTAAAGGGATCTCAATAGCTTTGAGAAGGGGAGGATGAATGCCCCGGGTTGGCGGGTTGTTTTGCTTTGATGATCGGACGGCTTCGGAGTCAGCTAATGGATGCACGTCGTTTTGCTAATTAGATTGGAATTACCATATAACGGGGACCATCTTGATACCCATGATATGATCATAAATTGTGATAGTTGGATGGCTAATCAAAAAGGAAGTGGAAATTTGAGTACTGTCCATTCGGAATAGCGTACTGTCAAAATTGGTCGATCAGCAGCTTATTTGGGCAAGTTCCCTCGGTGTTGTTATAGGCTGCATGGTGTATAGCAAAAATTCACAAAAATGAAAGTCTTGAACAACTCATTTCTCTCTACCGAATTCGCGAAACTACAATATAAGCCTTGTGCAAACAAACGAAGAAGAGTTGACCATCGAACGAGAGTATAGATGAAATTTAAAAAAGGGTGGATTATATCCAGGGTTGTACAAAAGTACTCGCTGCTTGCATATACAGGTCGGACTCGATTATCTGGAGTATTGATTTTTTTCACTCCGGATAATCGAATCATAAAAAAAACAAATTTTCTCTCGGTAAACGTAATATAATTATGATTTGAACTTATTTATTTAACGGTTTTATCTAGCTTGACCCGTTTGTATGTGTGTGACTCTGTAACTTTGTAACTTTATCTGTAGCGCTGTACCACATTAATAGAAATTTAACCCGCTTCCTGTTAACAAATTGATCTGAAATTTGGAACCCCATCAATATGTAAAGGGTGTGTCACATCAAATTGCATCACGGAAAAAACGCTGTAGAAATTCGCCCCGTAGACCGATCCTTTTGAAAATTTTAGACAGTAAAATAAAAACGATTAAACAACTTTTGGCATTTTCTTTTTATTCATACTTCGAGCCCAAGCACGTATGCTCGCACCTTCCTCTTTACCCCGTCCATAAGGTTCTGTACAACGTCAGGTTGTAGTTTTTTTTGAACAGAAATCCATTTTCTCTTGAAGTCCGCCTCCGATTTGACAAATTTTGGGTTCTTCCGAAGGGCCAGCCTCATAATCGCCCAATATTTCTCTATTGGGCGAAGCTCCGGCGCGTTGGGCGGGTTCATTTCCTTTGGCACGAAGGTGACCCCGTTGGCTTCGTACCACTCCAACACGTCCTTTGAATAGTGGCACGAAGCGAGATCCGGTCAGAAGATGGTCGGGCCCTCGTGCTGCTTCAATAGTGGTAGTAAGCGCTTCTGTAGGCACTCCTTAAGGTAAACCTGCCCGTTTACCATGCCGGTCATCACGAAGGGGGCGCTCCGCTTTCCGCAAGAGCAGATCGCTTGCCACACCATGTACTTTTTGGCAAACTTGGATAGTTTCTGCTTGCGAATCTCCTCCGGAACGCTGAATTTGTCCTCTGCGGAGAAGAACAACAGGCCCGGCTGCTGACGAAAGTCCGCTTTGACGTAGGTTTCGTCGTCCATTACCAGGCAATGCGGCTTCGTCAGCATTTCGGTGTACAGCTTCCGGGCTCGCGTCTTCCCCACCATGTTTTGCCTTTCGTCGCGGTTAGGAGCCTTCTGAACCTTGTATGTACGCAGGCCCTCCCGCTGCTTGGTCCGCTGGACGAATGAACTTGACAAATTCAGCTTATTGGCGACATCCCGGACCGAACTTCTCGGATCACGTCCAAACTGCTTAACTACGCGCTTGTGATCTTTTTCACTGACGGAGCATCCATTTTTGCCGTTCTTCACCTTCCGGTCGATGGTTAGGTTCTCGAAGTATCGTTTTAGTACTCTGCTGACCGTGGATTGAACGATTCCCAGCATCTTACCGATGTCCCGATGTGACAACTCCGGATTCTCGAAATGAGTGCACAGGATTAATTCACCACGCTCTTTTTCGTTCGACGACATTTTTCCAAATTTACGAAAAATTGAAAGTGAAGCATGGCCAACGTGATCTATACACTCTTATCTGATTATAAGCGAAAGCTGAAGATATAATTCTTAAAAATTAAATTTCTACAGCGTTTTTTCCGTGATGCAATTTGATGTGACACACCCTTTATATCAAGTGAATGAGATTTTCTAGTAGAATACAGTTATTTATGAAAAATGCAAATCCAAAATGGCCGCCACCACAAAATGGCGCCTTATATATATATATTTTTTTTCAAAACCTCATCAGTATGGGTATCAAATGGAAGTTCTCGACTAGTAGAGCATAGCAGATCATGAAAAATTCTAATACTACCATTGATCTATTTTTTACAAATATTGACAATAGGGTGATCGAGACTATTATTGACAGCAAAATTTGGTTTTAGATAGTTTTGACGTAGATGTTTCTGCGATAAAACAGAAAAAAACGCATAAATGTTGGAGTAACTATTCGAAAAGCACATTACAATCTATTTTACGGAACAAACTAATTCACATTGGAGAACGAACCTCTCTTCATGAGGCTGCCAAAAATCTAGAAGAAGCACTTTGCTCTTCAGTGAAGTCGTTAGTGACTAATAGAATGTCTGAAATTGGACATATTGGAAACAAGTCTTGGTATAATGCTAAGTTGGCTTCCATGAAACGAAAACGGGATCAATATCTGATAAGAGCGAAACGTACTAAAATCATTGATAACTGGAACACGTACAAGATATGGAGAAATATTTATGTGCGTGAATTAAAGAATTTGAAAAATAAATTTGCCCAAAATGAAATTAGTTCAATTCAACATGATCCAAAGAAGCTGTGGAAGAAAATTAAAAGTTTATGCAATCCGGGCGGCAGTAATGACATAGACATTGTTTTTGATAATGGCACGGTCAATGACACCGAAACAGCAGAAAAACTGAATAAATATTTTACGTCAAGTGTACAAGAAATCCACAGAAGCATTGTTTTTCCATCGAGACACCTTCATTTTACTTTCCCTAGCCTGTCTCCCCAATTGAGATGTTTCAGAGTCATTGACATGGCAGCACTGAGGAAGTTGGTGATGGATTTAAGAAACTGTGCAGGAGTTGAAGATGTCAGCAAAAAAAAGTGTTGATAGCTGCTTTTGATATTATCAAGGAGCATCTTCTTTACATAGTAAATGAATCAATGTTCCGGGGCGAATGTCCGCATAGGTGGAAAAATTCTATCGTCATACCTATTCCTAAAATCCCAAATTCGTCTAAGCCAGAAGACCGTAGACCAGTTGACATGTTACCAATGTACGAGAAAATTCTAGAAATAGTAGTTAAAGAACAGCTTTTGGAGCATATAACTAGAAACGGGATTTTGGTTGATGAACAATCTGGATTCAGGAAACACCATTCGTGTGAAACGGCTCTGAATTTGTTGCTATTGAAATGGAAGCAAGCTATCGAGAAAAAGAAAGTTGTTCTGGCCGTCTTTATTGATTTAAAAGATTTAAAGAGTTATTTGAGATTTGAGAGTTACCTCTACGGGCGAACACAGATCATTAGGTATAGAGACTGTAAATCTTCGGTGGAACCAGTTGATTAGGGTGTCCCTCAAGGAAGTGTTCTGTGGCCATTATTGGTCTTGCTGTACATAAATGATATTAAACAGGTGTTAAACTATAGCGACGTGAACTTGTTTGCTAATGACACAGTAATATTCGTTGTGGCAGATACTTTGGAAGATTGTTACACAAAAATGAACCATGAACTGCAATATCTAGATGACTGGTTGAAGTGGAAGAAGCTAACATTAAACATTGATAAAACTAAGTACATGGTTGTATCGACACGTGTTGTTGAAAGTAACAACTTTAATATAACTATTGATGGACAATCAGTGGAAAGGGCGTCATCAATAAAATATCTTGGTGTTATTTTAGATGAAACACTACACTTTAATGAACACATAAACTACACAATAAAGAAGGCAGCTCAAAAATACGGAGTGCTTTGTAGAATAAATCGATTTCTGACCTTTGAAAGTAAAATGACGATCTACAAAGCATTGATTGCTTCGCATTTTGATTATTGTGCATCCGTTTTGTCCCTTGCAAACAAGAGATAAATGCAACGAATGCAAATACTACAAAACAAAGCCATGCGCTTGATATTAAAATGTGATCGGCGAACTCCACGGAGATTTATGCCTACAATGGATGTCAATAGGTCAGATAATAAAATATTGCACGCTTACGTTTATATTTAAAATGACGAATGGAATGACACCGAATTATTTACAGAATATTATAACATATGGAAGAGATATAGAAATAGGCATAGAAAATTGATATTGAACAAATGCAAAAGAAAATTAACTTCCAAGAGTAATGAACTTCATTTAGAAGGGTCGAATGTGAAAATTGGAATGAAGCTGGGGATAGCCAAACCTGAATACTCGTAAACTCTTCTGTGTAGTATAAGGTTACAACGAGATTTTTCATGGTTGTGGCAGATCTGATTGCAGATTCCAAACACGTTTGTCCCTAAATTATGTAGAACCTGAAGCGTCAGTAAAACTCATTTGAAGGGTCTAATGAAGAAGCTGGGATGGTGCTGGGGATAGCCCAACCGGAATACTCGTAAACTTATCTGTTAAGTAGATGGTTATAACGAGATTTTTCTGGGTTGTGACAGATCCGATTGCGAGTTCCAGTATACATGTTTGTACCCCGATTATGAAGGGCCTGAAGTGTTGGCTAGAAGTAGGCTCGGGTTTGCTCAGCTGTCTGGGCTTGATAACGATCGCATCAGCAGACCGTTATCGGGAATCTAGTAAGGCGGGAAGATCCTTGTAAATTCACGGCTGATACGGACATAGGTATTGGGTTTAATTTCCGATCGGTCAAGGATTTTTTCGGGTTGGAAATTTTCTTGACATGCCTGGGGTTTTCCTGCTGGGCCTGAATTATCGGCTAGAATTAGACTTAGGTTTGCTCAGCTGTCTGGACTTGATAACGATCGCATTATCAGACCGTTATCGGGAATCTAGTAAAGCGGGAAGACCCTTGTAAACTCACGGCTGATAAGAACATAGGTATGGGGTTCAAATCCCGATTGGTCAAGGATTTTTTCGGGTTGGAAATTCAGAGAGGGGGGAGGGGTCTCGGACTATCATAAGAACCTTCCCCGACCTCAAAAACCCCTACATACCAATTTTCATTTCTATTGGTTCAGTAGTTTCCGAGTCCATAAGAATCAGACAGACAGACAGAAATCCATTTTTATACATATAGATGCACTTTCTGATTCCTTTTCCAGGTGCGAATCCAGGATATGTTGCGGATGTGATAGTGTTTAAAGTGTTTTTAGTGTTAAGTTTTAATATTTTGGTGTTAAGTGTTTGATTTGATTTATGGAAGATAGTGATCTGGAGAAATAAATGTGTTTTTCTCTTCTTTATCACATATCCGAATGTTAGGACCGGGCCGGGCCGTAACAAACATGTTATTTGCAAGTGAATCAAGAATCTTGAGCGAAAATTGAGTCTGAAAATAAATTTATATTATAATGACGAGTTTTAGTAGTCAGTAGTCAGTAGTCGAGTCAACTAGAAGATCAATCAATGGAGTGTTCTGCAATTGAACCCACGAACGTTCGCTAAATAAGAAAACGTGAATGTTCGAAAGAATACATATCAAAAAAATAATTTTGGGCAGGTCGAAGTCCACCGGATCATCTAATGTTAAAAAAAACGTTAGAGAGTTTTTTTGGTTTGAAACTTTTTTGGTTTTGGGCTACGCTTGCTTAAAACTCGTTCTCAATTTAAACTCAGGAACGCAGTTAATTCAACTGATATTCCCAATTTCACCGTGTCCTTCCTTTATTCAGACAGCGAAATTTAGTTACACTCAAATAGTTAAAAAATAAGTAAAAGATTTTTTCCTGAACATTCATAATTAACATCTCTTCGACTAGTGCTTTGACACGATACTGATATTTCTTGTCTCCTGAGCTGCAATTGTCAAACGCGCTGAACCAAGTGATGTACACAAATACGCCAACGAGAATACAGTGAAGTACAATTCGTGGTTTTTTGAGAATATCAACTGAAGACCCAACATATATGTGTTTGCATTTTAAATGTATGGAAATAAAACGGATCCATCAAACTAGGTGCAGAAGACCTCTAGAAACATCAATTCCACTCGTTTGCATCGAAATGACCATCTCGTGTTATGCACCCAAATTAGCGTTGGCAGAAAACATTTAATCTTCGGCAGAATTTTTTTTTCATGTGCTGAAGGGTGAAATTAACGAATAGAAGCATCTTTTTCAGAAGCTTTAAAATGTTTGTATGTATGGGAGCAGATATTTCTTTTTTTCAGACTGAACGTCAGCTTGGGATTGTATCCAAAAAAAAGTCCAAACGATGTCAAACTGGGATCGAACCGACACCGGCTGGAATGCAAGGCTGTTTCACATGACTGTGCTATCCACATAGCCATTGGTGCTGATGCGTAAATGCGTAATATTACACCATATGATAATATTACACCATATTATAAAATATTATACAGTCAACTCTCCCTAACTCGATTTTTTGTATCTCGATATTTTCCCTAAAGCGGACCTTACACGCTCAATATTATTGATAATATGATGACATTTGAGAGCATAATGACAGCTGAACATGGCCGACGATGCAGAAATCCGGATTTTCTGATTTTCGAGCATGAATATCATGACATTTCATATGGATGCATGATGTTGACGTTTTACCTCACGGACTTCCAGACTTAGTTGCCAGATTTGCAAGCGGACATTTAATTTTTGTTAGTCTTTTTTGCGATTGCAATTAAAATTTATAAACTACTGAAATTGTAGGAATCTTAAATGAAAGCTTTTGGTTTGGAAAACTAATACTATTAATAGCAAAATACGGTATTTTCACGATACAGATCAAAACCTCAAAGTAAACTGGCAATGTGATGGTGAGAGAGTGGATGAAACTTAACAACGTTTTAGGATTTTTTAACGTTGAACTCGGTCATTCTTTGCATAAACGAGCGGGTTGTGTGTTTCTTCAAACTCCGCTATAAAATTTGGAGAATGAGAAGATCTGGGAAAATCACAGATGAGAAAAACATAATGTGTTAATTCAAGCTACAGTAGATGTTCAGTCTAGGAACAAAGACTAGGTTGCGTTGGACTGTATTTTCGGGAACTTCTGAGCTCGGGACCAATTGGCAGAACGGGTGGAGCTCTCGTCGGGGATCGTAGTTGGATGCGGGTTGATTCGCTGGATCGGAAGCCTTGAGAAAGGCTTTTACTCTTTCGGAATGGTTAGAATGTAGAAGAAAAAGATGGCGGCAAATAATAACTATAAACTGTATTTCTTTTCTCTTCTACAATTCTATCTTCTTTTCTTCGGTTCTGTTCGGCTGCTGCTGCTTTTCTTGTTGGTTCTCCGATGTTGTCGTGGTGATGGTCGGTGAAATTGTGGTGGTTTTCGGGCAGCGCACCTCGCTTTTAAAGCAAGTGCGAATTGCGTTGTTATCAATTTACTCCGTTGGTGGCGTGGCATACGACGTTCGTAGGCGTGGCATATGATCGGGGTTTTTCTCTTCCGTTGGGACGGAACATACTCCCCCAGCGAGAAGATCAAGGTTCACATTGTTTCGGTGCGAGTACGCATCGATTTTCTTCGTTTGATTAGCACTGGTTCACGTTTCACTGCTATTTCAATTATTCTTTTCTTCTTGAGTGCAAGCGGGTTAAATAGTATCTGGTTTACATTGTTCAAATATGATGACGTATCAGTTGGATATGTTGTAAGAATCCGTTCTTCCTCTGACCGGTTTGCTCCAGTCCAGATGATAATTCCAAAGCTCGAAATATTTTTTTCGTTTAGTATTGGGTGATCGGTAGTTGGATTCCACTTTAACGGCAAGTGATTTTTCGTCGAGAGATGATTCATGTAGTAAGCAGAAAATGTTGATGGCGTTGTTCGGCTTTCGGTTTTTGTTAATTTTCGATGTTACTTGCTCTTCAATCGGTGACACTGATGACAATTTAGAACACCTTTTGTGGATCGGGAAATCAGCAGTATTCGGTTTCGTTGTTGGTTGGTGGAATGGCTGTTCGTTTGTTTCTGGTTCGGAAATCGGATTCTTCTTGCGTGTGTCGTTGAATATATTTGCAGCGACGGGTAAATTTTCGCATTCATCTCGCATGTTTCGGGTTGGTTCAGCTCTGGCACCGAAAATAGTTTTACACTCGTAAGGCTCCATCTTGGGGTTGCCTTTATATTCGTCCACCTGTCGGCAATTGTTGAGTTGGAGGTTCTCGCAGTTCAAATCCTCACACTGCGCGTTCAGTTTGTCATTTTCCTGAAATCGACTTTCTTGTACGATTCTTTGCTTCGCTGCTGGCACTTGGAAAATTTCCATGTGGGACGCATTTTCCTCGAAAGGGATATTCGATGTAAACCTATTGGTAGGTTCGCGGAAATGTGTAAATGTAAGAAGTTCATTGCATTGTTGTTTTTTTGATATAACAGAAGCGTCTACAGTCTCTTCTTTTCGTTCCTCGATCGATCGGACACACTTTTTGTTCAGCGGCTCTCTAATCGCCACATTCGATTGTTGGCTCACAATTTTCGACAGCACTGCGGTACTTGATAACTGTGAAAATTTTGGCGTCTCCATCGCCATGAGCAGCGATTCGACCATGGCAGTTGTCGAATCGAACAGGTTTTCGAAGAGAATATATTCCTGTTCCTGCCGATTAATTTCACTCACGGGAACAACTGTAACAATCTTACTGTGAAAACGAGAAAATTCATCATAGACGTATTTCAGCTTCTTCATGAATACTTTCAGCAGCGCTAGCGTTACTGGAACCTCCACATTATTTACTGCGTCGTGGATACGGGACACTTTTTGCATCACGTGTTTTCGCTGCCGGAATAATGGTGCTAACTGCTCCATAGCTTAACTGACGGATAATTCACTCACTGTAATAATGTTCTCGAAACGGTTCACTTCTTTCGTCCTTGTGTTGACTGTACTTCGTGCTACTTTCGTTTTATTGCGCAGCGAAAAATGTTCGGCAATCCAGCGAGGGGATAATTCATCGTCGGGAGGATGTTACTGCACTGATGTTGCTGATGTTGTTTTGCTGTTCGCTGCGTAGGGTTATTTTTGCTTCGTTATCGACTCATCGGCACATTGAATTTGCACTTTTTCTTCCGAGAAGCTTTTTGCTTCTTCTTTTTTTTTTTTTTTTTTCTTTCGCGCACTGTTTTGTTTTCGTTGTAATCTATCGGAAAAATCTCCACACGTCCTCGGGAAGGGCACTCAGAAGTTCCAAATCCGGTTCGTCAGGACCATGTTCAGTCTAGGAACAAAGACTAGGTTGCGTTGGACTGTATTTTCGGGAACTTCTGAGCTCGGGACCAATTGGCAGAACGGGTGGAGCTCTCGTCGGGGATCGTAGTTGGATGCGGGTTGATTCGCTGGATCGGAAGCCTTGAGAAAGGCTTTTACTCTTTCGGAATGGTTAGAATGTAGAAGAAAAAGATGGCGGCAAATAATAACTATAAACTGTATTTCTTTTCTCTTCTACAATTCTATCTTCTTTTCTTCGGTTCTGTTCGGCTGCTGCTGCTTTTCTTGTTGGTTCTCCGATGTTGTCGTCGTGATGGTCGGTGAAATTGTGGTGGTTTTCGGGCAGCGCACCTCGCTTTTAAAGCAAGTGCGAATTGCGTTGTTATCAATTTACTCCGTTGGTGGCGTGGCATACGACGTTCGTAGGCGTGGCATATGATCGGGGTTTTTCTCTTCCGTTGGGACGGAACAGTAGAATTCAGTTTATCCGCGGAATAGTCAGGCAAACTCACCGCGAATAACGAAAATCGCGGATGACCCATTAAAGGACTAAAAAAGAGATGCAAACACGAAAAAAGATGTTTCAACATATAAACTATGTTTTATCAGTACAGAAATCATTAAACTATCCATCTATAACGTCGTGTGCACTCGTGGCTAAATAGTGTAAAAGTCATGACCACAACAAAAGAGCATGGGCCTACTACTCACTAACAAACTCCGGAAAGGCCTATTGATTTACTATGGCACTCGGAAAGGCCTATTGATTTACTATGGAACTCGCAGTCGCGAATAACCCACAAAAATCAGTTAATCAATTGTTAGAATATGGGTTGCATTTTTAATCAATAATTCATTGTTTGTTAGATTTTTATACGGATTTTGAAATTTACCCGGTGTATTTTTACGCGGTTTTTGGAATTTACGCGGTTTTGACGAAAATTTTTCCAATGGAAATAGAAAGGTATTATTTCTGGAATTATGTGTATTGGTAATGTATCATACTTATATCTATTTCTCCTCAAAGGTGGTCATGTTCGTTGATAACTGTACAGCGCACCCAAAATCTCTCCGACCAAAGCTCAAATCGATAAGTTTACAATTTTTTCACAAATCTTCACTTTCGTAGCTCAGCAGCTGGACATAATCAAGAACCTGAATCAGTACTATTGCCATCTTCGATTAATTAGTTCGATAAGTAAAACGAAGACTGCAAGAAATGGAGGATATTTGTCCTTTTCATCCTTTATGTTATTCAGCATTCTTACTGTATTTTAATGTACTCTAGGACCCTTCAGATATACCAGATATAAGGTGTTTTTCCACATTAAGGGAATGAATCAAAAATTCAAATTCATACCATAATTGGGACACTTACCCTAATTTACCCTAATTTATGACATAAAAAAAATTATGAAAAAATGTTCTGTATCTCGATACCTCCCTAACTCGATTGTCCCTTTGAATATCGAGTTAGGGAGAGTTGACTGTATTGAATTTTATTTATGTAGTAAATCGGGACGCCAAAACGTTTGCTAAAAATTAATGTTGGATGTAGGGTTGAGTATAATTGAATAGAAACAGAGCAACCCTACACTTGAACGCAGCGATAAGTATTTTGTTTAGCTATTCATCCTGAATGGCAAGTGCAAAGTGCCGCTCGTTGCATTTTCACCCGCCGCCATCAGAGCAGGCTATTCCCAGTCAACCGAAAATCCATTATCCCTTCGAGCAACTGTACAGAACGAAGCAAGCAAGCGGTTCCAGGCGCACATATAAAAGGGCAATGTTCGAAATGTATACATACACACAGCGCAAACAACAACAGCAAATCGAAGTCATCGGAAGAGCCTTGCCCTGTCCGTTTGCTGGTGCCTTATGTCTTTCCATAGCCCGAAAAGTCATCACGTGTGGCGATGAAGCACCACGAGGAAGAAAGCAACAAAAAACACATTGAAACAACAACGGAGGGATGGATGCTCGAATCAAGGGATGCGGAGTGAATTTTTAATTTATTTTTGTTTCTCTTCTTTCGCTGCGCAGAACATCTCGCGGAAAGCACTGAAACCCACAGATGTAATCGTCAGCATCGTCGTCATCATCCGCATCATCATGCCTGGACTCCGGACCGGAGATGCGGGAGGGAAAAAAAGAAACAGCGGATCAAGAACAAAGAACCCAAAAAACGATTCAATTTCTAAACAAATCCTCGCCCCTCAACTCTCGTGAGAGCCGGACAACGGAACGAGAAGAAGAAACATCCGTAAATCAAACATATGTTGCCCGGTTCTAGATCTTGCAATGAAAGCCCCTTTTCAGCTACATCGCATCCCAAGGAACTGCTGCAACTCCGATCAAGGAAGCCCCGCGTAGGAGCTGGCGGTCTAATCAGTCATTTCTCCCAACCGGTCTCCCGCATGGAGGCAAGAAGAATACCAATGCTCGAACTCGCGACGAATCTAACGGTGCCAAATGCGATCGCAGCCTGTCGATCGGATTCGCCGAAGTTGCGCCGAGATGATCGCGAGCCCTGGCTGCAGCAGCCAACGAATCTCCCACGCACGCAGCCGTCTTGTGTTTGTTTTACTTTCAACAAGCGCGCAGTTTCTGTGGGCTGAACGATTCGAGTGATGCAATTTGGTTGGTGCCCGAAACGGGGTCGGTTCGCTAGCCAACCAAAGGTTATCGTTTACATATTTCAAGCTTTCGTTCCAAAAAAAAAAGCAACAACTGCCGTACTCCTTTTTCGTCTTGTGTGTTTCTTATAAATTACCAGTCTCGAAACACATGTTACTTCATCCTTCCACTTTGCACTACTCATCGCCATGCACTTTGCAGCATCCTTTTTTCTTCTTCTTTGTTTCCCTTGTGATGTTCTATAGAGCTAACAAATGTGGGCATTTATGGGAATCGGGAACAAAAGCAATTCGATAGATTGCCATCCTTCTGTATGCGCTGTGAGTGATCTCTTTCTCCTCTCGAGCTTATTCTGATCAGAGATGCCGGACTCATTTGATTCTAACGAGAATAAGGATTTGTTGACAAAAAATCTGTACGGATTTCTGTACATATTCAGTTTCGCTCCCTTCAAGATCAGAGTATAATCTGATTTCGAAGGGAGCGAAAAAAGACATACAAAGTGGAATACATATCTACCATTCAAATTTGACAACTGATCTTATCATCTGAAAACTACCTGAATACTGAAGATTCTTTTATTGTTCAAAATAAATATTCGTATTTGAAGCCATTATGTACAAAAAAAAATGAAAAAGTTAAGAATTCCTATGAAACGGATTTACACCAAAAAATATGGCATCACTTGTTCTGAAGGTTTGAACCGAGAGATGTGTACGCCGTGAACCAGACGCCTTGAAGTTCGGTTCAACTTTCCGTTTCACACAGTCCCCGGGATCCCATTGTCCCTTTTCTCGTTTTTCCAATGTGACGCTAGCCGACGGACATTTCGCACAACATTTGGTAATTAGCTGTCGGAACAAGTCAACCCAACGCTTTGCTCTTTCTCGTTTTGGATAACTTCGTTTGAGATCCAATTTCGACTTCGAACTTCGACTCTGGTTTCTTTTTCCCCCCAGTTCACGCTTGCTTGCATGTATGGGTGTTTCAGCAGCCAAACGAAAATAAAATCCCAATCGCAGGTTCATTTTCACCGCTTCGCCTTGGCGAACGAAACCGAATGACAAGAGAAGAACGAAAATTCGATCACCGTTCCACCGCAAGGTGCTTATTAAACTGCTCTGTTGAAACTCTGACCCCCCGAACATTAGGGCTTCACTTTCTTTCGACAACCCCGCGTGACGGATCGATCGAGAGGACCACAGTCAGCCACCACCTTCTGTCGACCTGTTGTGTCTCGCGCAGACTGACCGATCGCTGCCCTGGGAAAGTGAGGCTTAGCCGAACTTGACCTGGAGTTGTTCGGTCGGAGGATGGCACGAAGAAGAATAAGGATTCGGCATTTCGGCAGCTGCGCTGCTAATTTGCCCTCGCACCACTCTGCCGCCGGATCCGTCTGGGATACCGACGATGGTGTCGATCACTGGCTCCGATCGTATTTGCGTAACTGGCTCAACCCGAACCGGCTAGGGGGCAGGTAGCTATGATGCAAAAACGATCTTGGAGTCATGCAGGGTGGGAAGGTGCTGTAAACTAATTGACTGACAGTTTATCACATTGTAGTCGGAGAATTACACCGAAAGGATCAGAATTGAATATATTTGACAAAAAAAACGATCGATACCCAGCGAGGTTCATTCGGCGGATTATATAAATAGCTATTCGAATGTCAATCCGAAAGTGGGATTCAGTACTTTTTAGTCATACGTTACTCAAGCAGGAGGCGTACAGAATACGGGGTCCAGCTGCTCTAATATGTGCTAATGGCGGCTAACATATTCATTCCATCATCGCCATCGGGCCCGGATCTGGACTGCAGCCTGCGTCGTATCTTATTGAGATTTCAGGAAATTTGTATCATAAATAATCGAAAGAGTCCGTAGGACTTTTTGTTGGAATTTTTAGAAGTATGTAGATTGAACGGTGCCATCACGTTGTCGAAGAGTGAGAAACAGATCAACAACGATCTGGTTTTGTTATTCATTGAACGGTTGATAAACACGTACAATCTGTTGCATTCGAAATCGGGAAAAAAATAACCCTGGTTTAGTTTGTGCCATACATGCATACATCGTGGGTTTTTCACGATCTTCTTCGGGAGAGACTCATCTCTCTAGTGGAAATTTATTGTTATTGAAGCCGTTATTATACTTTTATGGTCATAAAATGTGCCATTCATAATCGGGACACGTGAAATGAGCTCTAACTCTAAAACAAGAAACATTCCAACTGCTCGAACAGTAAACTATGAAAATGGAAGTATTGGGATGGGGAAAAAGAAATCCATTATTTTTTTACCTAAACTTCAAGTCATTATTTAGCACAGCTTACCGATTTAGATCCAATATACAGCGTTTTGTACCATAACTTTGTGCCATTTTGAAGGTAATTCCACTATGCCTTTCATACAGAAACTCCAGCCGTTATTGGTCTAAGTTACAGGCTGTCACAATATCAGAACCATAAACGCTGTTCACATTTACAGCTTTGTCGAAAAAAAAAACGGCAAAACATGATGTAATTTCTCTTTGACGCATTTTGTTTTGCCAATGTTTTAACACTTTTTGACAAAGTCATAGCATACCCTCAATCTACCACCTATCCTGCTTGAATGTCATAAGGTATCTAAACTTCGCGGTATGTATTTATCTACACTCGTGCTCCAATGTTAACCGAAAAATTTTTGAACAATTACGAAGAGATTGCGGATGACTGGCTTGGCGATGTCAGCCATATTTCTTTTACCTTGTACCTGCAGCGACTCCAGAAGCGTTTTTGAAATGATTACAGTTACAGAGAAAGTTACAGTTACAAATAAAAAAACAAGAACACGTCCCGAGACCTCTCTAAAATTCCTACAAATTTCTTTCTTAGTTTGAACCTGTGAATCTGGATCTATTAATATGAATCTGTGAATCTAAATCTGTGATTCTGAATCTGTGATTCTGTGAATCTGTGAATCTGTGAATCTGCGAAACTGTGGATCGGTAAATCTGTGAGTCTGAATCCAAATCAGAATTAGAAATTGGCATTTGAAATCTGATTCTGAATCTGAAATGTCAAGCCTGAAATCTAAAATCTTAAATCAGAAATCAAAGATCTAAGATCTAAGATCTAAGAAACTGCGAAACTGTGGATCTGTAAATCTGTGAGTCTGAATCCAAATCAGAATTAGAAATTTGCATTTGAAATCTGATTCTGAATCTGAAATGTCAAGCCTGAAATCTAAAATCTTAAATCAGAAATAAGATCTAAGATCTAAGATCTAAGATCTAAGATCTAAGATCTAAGATCTAAGATCTAAGATCTAAGATCTAAGATCTAAGAAATCTGAAATCTGAAATCTGAAATCTGAAATCTG
The DNA here is from genome assembly GCF_029784135.1 of Toxorhynchites rutilus septentrionalis. Taxonomy (NCBI): domain Eukaryota; kingdom Metazoa; phylum Arthropoda; class Insecta; order Diptera; family Culicidae; genus Toxorhynchites; species Toxorhynchites rutilus. The sequence goes on from NC_073744.1 coordinate 36,443,349, forward strand.
AAATCTGAAATCTGTAATCTGAAATCTGAAATCTGAAATCTGAAATCTGAAATCTGAGATCGTATGTTTTGAATTATACTGATTCTTCGGATTCCCCGAATTGTTTGAATTTTGTCTTTGGACTTTTTGAATTCCTTGTTTTTTTTTCATTCTTTGAGATTCTTCAGGATTTTTTGGGAATCATTGGGATTCCTTCAGATTCTATGAAATTATTTAGGATACTTCGGGATCTTTTGAATTGAATTCTGTGGATTCATTAGATGCTTTGTACTCATTGAATTCTTTGGATTCGTTGGATTCTTTAGGTTTTCGAATTCTTTGAATTCTTTGAATTCGTTGGGTTCTTTGGATTTTTCGGAATCTTTGGATTGTTTGGACTCTTTAGGTTCTTTGGATTCCTTTGATGCTTTGAATTCTTTGAGATTCTGTGGATTCGTTGGAATCAATATTTTTTGGAATTCTTTGGGGATCCTTAGGTTTCTTTGAGATTCTATGAACTTCATTGGGATTGTTCGAGATAATTTAAGATTCTTCGGATTCTTTGGATTTTTTTAGTTTTTTTTAAATTCTTTGCATTCATTGGATTCTCTGGATTTGTTTCATTGGATTTTTTGGATTCTTTGAATCTTTGTATAAATTGGATTCTCTGAGTTCTATGAACTATTTGAATTCTTTTGATTCCTCGGATTCTTTGAGTACTTGTTGTATTTATTGGATATCATTTATTTGATTTATTGGATTAAATGAATCCTTTGGATTCTTTGGATTCGTTGATTTTTTTGGATTTTTTTAATCTTTGAATTCTTTTAATTCCTTGGATTCTTTGAATTCCTTGGATTCATTCCGATCATTGTGTCAAAGAATCCAAATAATTAAGAGAGCCCAATAGATCTTTGGATCTTTGGATTCTTCCATCATTCGATATTTCGAACATTCTGATAATTTGATAATTTGATAATTCTATCAGTCGATCATTCCCATTTTTATTACTTTTCTCATTCCTTTTGCACCTTGTGTTACTTTAGGTGCGAGTTGAAAACATCGCACCAAACTGGCGAGCTGTCAAATTTTCAGCGAACAGAAATCGGCAAATTGCACTTCAAGTGCCAGTGGATGTATTGGTTCGGACAAAAAGCCTTTATTGGGTTCGGGTATTGACCCAGAAAAACATTCATCGATATGCTTCAATTGGGATGATGATTCAATGGATGATGATGGAGTTCCAGGTGGAATAACGCACTTCGAAAATTGAAACTAAATATATCAAATTCCTTTTCCGTACACAGGTCGAACTCGATTATATGAGTATACAGACTCGATTACTTGTGATTCGATTATATACAATTCTGGACTCGAAACAAAATTTGTTGGAAAAAAATATTTTTTTACTTTTCAAATATGACCTATTTCAAGAAAAAAAAAATTTAACCTTCAACGTTAAGGTGAAATTTAAGTGGAGGAAAATCGTGATTTTTGAAGATTTTGCTTGAATTTTCACCAGGAATTGTTTATGTCAATATTGCAGCCAAATTAAGATTTATAGAAGTTGGGTATCAATCAAGTTTAATTTCGGATCGTACTTTTTAATGTAGAGCCAGTTTGAGGCAACAGAGTCCGGAACAAAAAAAAAGTTCTAAAGCTCTGTCATTGTTGAAATTTCAGAGAAGGATTTTTTCATCAAATATGATCCTCTATCACCTCCTGAGAGAACCTGAATAAATTTGTTTTTTTACGTGTGAGAAAGGTGTTTTCTGACTTTAAGGGAATGAAGGAGAATGAAAAAAAAAATGAAAATTACAATTAGAATTAGAAGCTCATTCAGTGAACAGTTCTGGGATCCAACCGCCGAGCGTTCGCTCGTGGTTGATCGGAAGTATTCATAAAAAAACAATTTTGGGTGAGACGAAGTTCGCCGGGTCCCAAAATTTTTAAACGTGTGCTGTCGAATACAATATGCCATCAACGGAACGAAACGACATGTGCTGAGCATCTTTGCTAGCGGAAGAACAAATGTAACCTAAACAAATACAACTACAATGAGTTCCAACGACACAACTCAAAACACCACTTGGCAATATTTTTACCATTGCCACTCTCCAAGGTACAAGGTACTTCACAGCTGACCACAATCGAACGTGTTCTTTCGATCGTTTTCCATACAAGGAGAAGGTTGTTCCTTGTTTGCACAATTTCTTGGTTATGCGCTAACACACATCCGCTGTCAGTGATGCGTTCGTTCGTTCGATCGAAAAGTCACACAAGGGCAGAACGGAATCCCGACCCGGTATCCTACTTGTGAATAAATTGATCCCGAAAAAAGCTCCGAAATAAGTTTCACCGGCAACAAATTTCATCCATCCCATCGTAACCTTGAACGACAACAGCTCAAATAAAAGCGGTAATCCCCCTTTTTCCACAAACGAGGTAACGCATTTTTGACTCTGCTGTAAACAATGAATCAACCCGATATTCGAGCAAACAGCGGCTCTCGGAAATCACGTAACAACCTCGAGACGGTTCCATCCGATTGACGTTGCGCATTTTCCGCTCCCTCCCGAAGCACCTCCCAAGGCGTCCGCTGGTTGCAGGCGTCCGTCACGTTCTCACGTTATTGACATGGTAATTTCTAAGATCTTCGCCTCTTCACCCCTTCCAAACTGTCACAACACTACAATGGGATCTCGTTTCATGTACTCCTCACTATCGGTACCTTTTTAATTCTGTTGTTTTTTTTTCACCTCCTTTCCAAACGCACGGACAAAAGCACCGCGGCTCAAGAGTGACGGCGTGAACTAATATTTGCTTAGTTGCTTCGTGGGTAAGTTACGTCACGTACAGTGACCAAAACACCCACCCAATATTCAGAATCGGAATGATCGAGCGTGACGCTTCACTCGAACTTGACGAAACTGCACCGAGAAAATGGTAACAATTTTGCCCCGTCCCCCCGTTCATTATCAGTGTCGTTGATAAACTTATCCAACTGAAGAATGGATTTGACCGCACCCGGCATTGGTAGTGACATACAGACATTGTTACAAACGGGGCTTTTGTTTTTACTATCGCAGTTGTGTTGTTATCTTATCGGCTGCTTTTCGCGAATTCCCAGAAATGAATGCTCGATGGGGACTCAAAACACGAAGGAACTTGGATAAAATATATGTAAACTACGATACACGCGTAATTTAAGTGCTATGCTTTAAGTGCAGTCATCACATTATGCGCCATTGCATTTTCGATACAAGCATGTTGCGCGCTTTAAACGCAAAAGGTGAGAAATAGCAGAAGGCGTAGAACAACTGCATGGTCCTCAATGTCTTCACAACAAATGAGAATTTTCAAAGTTTCTCTCAGGCAGAAATGTTAATAGATTCACGGGAAGGTAAAATGTTTAACATTATTTGAATAATAACTATGAACAGGGTTACCACATATACATAATATTCTGTATTTCACAGCTTTTTCGCCAAACTTCAGATACAGAATCTGTAGGGGAAGTGGGGCCATAGTGGTCACCCTAAGGATTATGCCCATTTCCTGCACCCACATTGTTCAAGCTAGCAAGCGGCTCTTATTATAAAAAATTAAAATAATACATTTTTCATCATAAGAAAAAATGTTGAAAAATCGAACTTTTTTTTGACCGGGAGGTAAAATGGTCACCTGGTGGGGGTGAAGTGGTCACTTGCATATATCATGCAAAATGGGATAGATTTATGCGTTTTTTTCGTCCAAATTTGTATAAATCATTATTGAAATAGCATGGACATGCATAAAGTAAGCTTGACCTATTCACCTAGAGTTGAAATTTAAATTTTCTCATACATAAAAAAACGCAGTAAGAAACAAATGTCGTTTCGCATAATGAGGCTTGGTTTATTTGGGATGGCATATTTTTCCTAGGTCAAAACCACAAAAGGGAGCAGAATGTGGTAAGGTATATCAGTTTCAGTAAACAGAAAATTGTAAGTCATTGTCCACCACTGACCACTTTGTCCCCAAACATCAAAGTAATTTTTATGTGAGTTAATAGCTTAGAATGAAAAAAATGCTTGTTAAACTCTCCTAGAATATGTAAACAGTTGTCCAATCGAATTGTTCAAGAAACCAGATTGAATAAACTAAAACCATATTGTTTGATGAAACAGGAGTTTTAATATCACTTATCAACGTACGCAACATTCGATCGATGGTTCTAATTGATTGGAGCGGGGGGTTGTGCTGGGTGTTGTCGAGGAGATCGATTACTCCTTTGAACGTTAATCATTTTCTTCCAGCTAAAAGAAGTGGTATTGTCATCATTCTATTCAAAAGAGGGAATGTCTAAGAGTTATGGAAATTGAAAATTGCTTTTGGAATCACAAAAAAATGGAATATAAACGAGTGCCCGCTCGGAAATCCATACAACAGATCTTCGTTTGGTGGTGTCGAAAGCAGACACGGTTTGCTGAGGAGCGTTGAACGCCAACGAGTTGTCTTTGTCAAGGCAAGTGGAGAAAACGTTTGGATTGAGTTGTCCCTCTCTCAGGGTAGAAAACGAATGAACTGCAAACGTTTAAATCTTTATAGTTCAACAACAACAAGTAGAGGAAGAAATCCATTTAGTTGTGATTGCGAAGTGACATGAGAATGGTCTCGCTAGCTCGCCAAGCACTATACTGTTCTCTCCCAATCCCATTTCTATTCTGCCGCCGGACTTGATGGAGCAGCATTTTTTGGTTAAAGCGGCAGTTTTCCCATCGAAGGGTTACGGAAGCCGCTATCAACCGATGAATTCAATGGTCGGGGATTTGAGAGGGGGTATTATTAACGCTGGGTATTTCCGAGGAGGAATCGATTCCTCCTTTGAGCGTTAATAAATCTTCTCCGGCTAAACGAAATGGTGCACTTTATTCGAAAGATGAAATGTCTAACATCTATATGCGTGTTACTTATTGATTGCCAAGTCAACGTTAGTCCTACGTCTACCTTGCGGTTATATCACAGATATGGCCCACTTCTAGTTTTTTCCTAAGATAAACAATTGAAAATTATTAATATCAAGCACTACCTAAACGCACTAACTTCCACAATTTGAGATTCGCCTGATTTTCACTACTCGCTTGCATTTGTGCATATCGGAATGAATGTGTTTCCCTAACACGGACTTCAAAACCAAGAAGACTGGGGAAATTGTCATTGCAAATACAGGTTGGACCCGATAATATGAGATTCGATTATATAAAATTTTGGATTCGATTATTTGAAAAACATATTTTTTTTTTCATTTTTCAAATATGACTTATTTCAAGAAAAAAATGTTAGCTTTCAACGTTAAGGTGAAATATAAGTAGCTCTAATATGCAAAGTGGGGTAAAAATGGAGATTTTTGAAGTTTTTACTTGAATTTTTACCAGGAATTGCTTATATCGATATAGATGCGAAATAAAGATAGATAGAAGTTGGGTGTCAAGGAACAAAATGTAGAGCGATTAGAAAGCTTTAATTTATTGATAGAAACAATCAAGTTCAATATGAATTTTTCGGATAAAATTAATAATAACGCATTAAAAATTACAAACTTTGAATTTTTTTCTGTACTACCACTTTAGTACGGAAGCTTAAACCACCTCCTTCAATTCCGCCTTTTAATCCTGCAGACGCTGAATTCTTGTTTCAAGTCTCCTCCAAAACCAGGACATTATTTTTATGCTTCAACTGTAAATGGTTCAGCATATTCGATGAATTTCGACAAAACACCATGACGGTTAAACAAATTTTGCACTGTATTTTTTGAAGAAATGGTTCCCTTTTGACGTAGAACTACGTCTTTCATTAAGGGTGTCAAATCAGAAATCAGGTCACGTTTTTATGAAATAAAGTTAAGGTTAATAACTATTTTTGTCGCGAACGGATTTTGACGATTTACATACTAAACGAATCGGAAATTCCGTAAGATTTGTTTAATATGCTATACATTAGAATCCCCTGGTTTGAAGATGGTTAAAATTCATGAAAACTTCAAGCGTTTCCATTTCCCATACATTTGTTTTGTCCATTTGTGTGCTTTCCCGAACAGAGCTGTCAATAACGAGCAACTTATCGACGACCAACGGAGGGGAAATCGTAGGATTTAAAGTCTCCGTGAACAAAAGGAAAAGTAGAAGAATGAAGGGGAATACTTGCCTAGAGTATAAACAGTGGATCTCGCTACGGTAATACTTCCAAGTAGGCGATTTCGGCGCGTCGGTCGAAAACGTAAACGCCGTTACCCAGGCAGCAACTAAAATCAAGCTCCCCCCGCTGGTGGTGAAGGCGGTCGCTCTTGACAAACTCATCAGCGAATTCGCATCGATGGATGTTACAGCAGAGAACAAGCTATGTGGCATAATTAAGGCCCTGATTCTCAAATACACTTCACGGTGGAAACGAATTAAACGGCACGCCATTGAACTACGTTTTACGAATTAGTGAAGTGTCGAAGATAATGATGAGTTTTCAGGCAGAATGAGCACTTTTCAAATAAAAAATCATTAATGAAAATTAACTTCTTCGTATCAAACTGGTATTCAATGTGAGTGGAAAACTTTTTTTTCTTCATGTGGTATAATAATCTCATACAAAAATTTCATTTGATATTATAATGATAAGTTTAGTGGGAAACGTATCTCGCATCCAGATGTCGACACAGTACCGTTGTCATCGCGATTACGTTTCATTCCGTTTCCACCGTGAAGTGTATTCGTAGTGTATTCGAGAATCAGGCCCTAAGTCTTTTTCCAAGCTGTTTACATTGTTTTTTTTCCGTCATCATAAGGGCTTCGTTGGTGTCTTTGAGAATGCATTAATGCATCAAACTGAAGATATGGCGAAGCAGGCGGTAAGGTTGAGCGACAAAAAATTAGTTGGGGAATACCAAGCATCTTGAATGTCTTACTGGAATGTTATAAGTTATTTGAGTTCGCGTGCGAATCGCAAAACTGTCTTCGTCTAGGATTGCATTTGCGCTAATATTGATCATAATGAACCATTGCTACTGTTTCCGAGGTTGTTATTTCGCTTGTTTAGTCACCAAGGAAGTGAATGTCGTTCTGGAATTTTGTATGTGATTAGGTTTCGCTTGCCAGTAGCAAACTAAGGGTGACAGCTGCGCTTCTCTTAGGTATGAGAAAGTAATGCAACTTTTTTCGAGGCCAGTGATATTAACATAAGCGTTTCTTTTGAGAATAGCGCAAAATGATGAGAAGTGTTTATATTCCTAGTAGTTTCAAGCCACCAAAGTATGGCGACTTATATAAAATAACAGTGTAGTTCGACGTCAACAATACGGTCGTATCTTGGACACAACCTCCTATAATTTTTTTCATAATGCGAAAAATATGATTTGGAAATCTGTAATTAGCTTCTGTATATCCTCTTTCAACGTTATTCGTTGACACATTCAATTTTGTACCATTTGAGTAACTGACTGGTATGCCTGGTATGTGAACCTCCTATCTTCCTGGCTACTAACACAATCAAAGTTCAACACAACCAAAACCCGTGAATGTTCCCACCTTCTATTTTTCATCTCGCTATAGTATGACCCGATGCGATAAGTACAACACAAGATATGTTTAAGTGTTGCCATATATTGACAATATACGACATTTCTTTTTCTCCAACCCAATACAGGTAAACTTCGATATAACGTACATTTCACCTTCAAAATTGCACGTTGTATCGAATTGTACGTTATATCGAAGCATAATAAAGTACTCACAAACGTAGTCTATAATACATTATTGTGTTGCTGTTTTAGTAAAGTTAATGAATAACTTCAATCAGAAAACGAAGCCAGTCTTTCTCATGATGCTTCCCTTCGTACTGTTGATTAAAACTTGATTCATTTAGAATCCGGAATCACAAAACCAGTTGTATTTCGGTATTGATTGAAGGTACAAAACTTGTTTTAGCATCACAATACAGATAATTCATTGTTCTATCAGAAAAAAAAAATATTGAAAAAAAATCTATTACATTTTGGAAATGTGTACGTTATATCGAGGTAAAATGTACGTTATATCGAGTGACGTTATATCGAAGGTACGTTATAACGAGGGTACGTTATATCGAAGTTTCCCTGTATATTTATAACCGTACTTAATATCATAAAAATTAGGAAAAATTCAACAAGTCTTCCACTGGTGATACGCTTTCCTCATTTGTTGAGTCATCCAAAGCATGGACGATGAATTCAGTGAAAATTTGAATATTGATTTCTCTGCAATTGACGGTAGTGATCCTGTAGGTTTTTCGGAAAAAATATAAACGATCAAAAGGTTAGATGAAATACTAGCATTTCCGCTTATGCGGGGATTTATACCATGCTTATTAATTCTTTTACATATCCGGTCTTCGCCCGAAGGAAGATGTACTCTGTTTCTGGTGGGATTTGGATTGGATTCTGTATTATGTGTTACTACCAAGCAACCTGTTTCTCACATGTATGGCTCGCAGCAGTTTCCGACGAGGAAGCAAACATGTTCTGGGAGGACAGAATATTTAAGCTGCGTGAAAGATGCCGAAAGATTGTGAAACAGAACTATGGATATAAAATTAAATTATAATGCTTTGATTGAAAATTATGTTTGTGTTTTCCCAAAAATCGACATTAACTTTTCGGACAACTCATTATGAGCTATCCTGATTTATCCTGATTTTTATTTTCATTCTTCCTGGTTTTTAAAAATTATAGTTGCAACCCTGGATATAACCTACCTTATTTTTGTTTTCCGCGGGTGACTTTTATCGAATACACCCTTTACTCAAAAACAAAACAAAATAGTAGGAACACGCAGCGAGCGCTTCGTGTGCCCTGGGGGAGAGATTCATTTTCATTGATAAAATAATACAGGTTCCCTCACGCTCTGGACTGTTTGATGATGATGGCCGGGTCCAATAACAACAACCGCACCATCGACAACGCACAGAGACCCACAGCACAGCCATAATGAAGAAGAAAAGATGGGGGGAAACAAAAATTGCGTGACAATGATGGCTTACTACCAGGGGTTACGATGCTTCCCACGGAGGGATGCCCTATAGGTGCCAATTTGCGCTCGCTCGGTCGGCCTTGAGAGTTTCCTTTCGACGGTGCAGCGATAATTGTGCGCGAACGGAAATTGATAAGGATTAATCTTATTTCTCAGCCGACTTATTCCGTACAACTGCAGATGCTGATGCTGTCAATTTATGTGTGGCATGATGTGCACCGACTTACCCCCAAGATAAAGCTGGCTGCTCGCTTGTCGAAGCTTCCAAATGGTTGCTTCGGGGCCAAATCGCAGGAATTGTTGCTATCCAGTCGCTAACCGCTCTGTGGTTTTTAAAATCGGTGTTGTTTTGAAACGGCACAAAAAACGTGACTCCACCTTACTTTTCGCTTTTGACAATGTTTACACACAAGCAGCTTCACTCAGCGGTAACGAATTAATTGCATTGCACATTCGCTTTTGCGCTAACCGCTCATCTGGTAGCAATGCAATGTTTCCAAGCCCAAGCAGGGGGGAACAAACCGCCGCATGCATCAAGGTATAGAGGCACCTCTGCCAAATCTGCCAAATCCGCTGATTTAGGTAAATGATTCTAATTTTATAACCGCTCTCTTATTCGCACTTCTTTTCGCCTACTACTAAGCGCGTTGATCAGACGGCGCGGATGGACGCGTGTTGCGCACCACTACACGCGCGATTTCGTCGTCTAAACACCACACAGCATTCACAGCATTCGTCGCCTGCTTAGGGTCGACGTGTGCGCGCACATATGCACAACAAAATGAAAAAACGCGAGTACGATTTTTATGAATGAATCAAACGACTCGTCGTCGTCGTCGTCGTTGTCTTCTCACTTTTCATCGGCTTATTTATAAAACACTCCCGACTCGCGCCGCCTCCTTCGTCTTCTCCACGTCGCGACCAAAAGACGCGTTTTTTCTCCGTATCAATCGTTTACTTTTTCGTGTTTTGCCTTTTCAGAGCTTTTTCACAGGAACAGTGACTATAAAACAACACTCTCAAAACAATGCTTCGCTGTAATTCGGCAGAATGGGACCCGAATGTGCAAGCGGTGTGTGGATAGGTGGACCCACCAGATGAAGAATCATTTGCTATCGCCTCCGCAAAAAAAAATATACCGCCGAAAGATTGCAACATTTGTGTTACTCGAATTTGGCCGGAACGAAATGATAACTCCCATCACATCACTGACGCTGCTGTGTTATTCAAATTGCTAGCTGAACTTGTACCAACTAAACATTCGATACCCTTATCACCAGCTTCTCACTCAACAAAACAAGCACTACTCATTCATCGGTCTGTCACTGATAACGGCTGACTGACCCCGTCCGTGTCCACTCGCGTACACTATTCAGCTGATATCGTCCCCCCTACAAAACAACAACAAACAACCCGGAACGGAGGATGATCTTCAGCTCCTTGCGCGTCCGCTGGTGTCCTTCTCACTTTCCGCTAAACCGAGTACATGTGATGGAAAAGAGTCCTTGCTGGTGAACGCGAAACCAAAAAAAAATCGTCATCGGGCGAGACTCTCACTTCTACCACAGTTCTCTTCTTCTGCTCAGAACGGCTCAACACAAACTGAGGATCGTGATTGTCTGTCGGAATGTGTAAGTGCTGTATCGGCCGCGCAGCGAAGCCAAGAGCTGAATCAACAGAAAGTAATAGTCGGGCGAGACACACTCACTCACCCACACACTCAGTCCCAGCGAGTCAGTCAGTCAGTCAGTCAGTGCTTCGAGTAGGCTTAGCAACAAGCTTAAGCCACACCAACACTAGCGCAGTGGTGCCGCTTCGCGGTCGAATGTAAATAGAAGGATCATGGGAGGAAGCCAAAAAAAAACTCAAAACCACTGGGAAGTGGAGGTGGCGACGAAAGGCAGGGTACTTGATTTTATGAATGAAATTACCCACACTACCGCAAGCACACTCACACGCACCGGTCACTTCCACATGCACCACAGCCGAGAGAACAGCATTGCTGCTGCTTCTGCTTTGACACAAGGCTCTTCTCGGAAGAATTGGTTTGCGTTTACTTCTTCCGTAGAACCGAAGCGAGTGGAGACGCGCGTGTGGCGATGATGGTGATGATGATCGCAGCAAGCAGAGCAGCGTTCTGAGATCGGATAGAAAGGAATAGTAAACAGAGGATCACTAACGACGCCAGGGGAATCCTAAGGAAGCCGCAGTGGAATGCAGTTGTCAGGTTAGTTTTTGGTTCGCAGAAGTGGAATCATTATAAAACAAATGATTTTGACGTAGGATTCGTCTTCCGGGAACATTTTGGGGTACAAATTGAAAATCGAAAATCGAGCACATCGTGAAAACTGTCCAATTTCAAACGCTCATTGCTCAGTTATTCATTGGTGGATTGATGAGATTTTTGCGTCAACCGATTTTGGCACTCCATAACAATTTTTTACATTGAATAAAATAATATATGTCATGAAACTAACTATCGAACAATTTTAAAATCTCAACCCCTATCCTAACGGAAATATCCACTTCTGATTGGTCGAAAATGACGACACATGCGGTGGCTCATGTACCTACAATTATTGGTCAGTTATTTCCTGATGGAATTACGAGATATTTGCTTCAATCGATCTGAGCACTTCATAACAATTCATCACAATGAATAAAATAATATACTATATGAAACTAACTATCAAACAATCGAAAAATCTCCAAACGGAAATACCTCGATCTGATAGGTCGAAATTGAAGATACGCAGAAATCGGCATTGCAAATACATCAAAGTAGAGGGAACTTTTGTTCCCACCAAAGTATGTTCCCTAACAGAGACGTCTAAACCAAGCTGCCTAGGGGAAATCGACATAGCAAACACATGGAAGTAGGTGGTAGTGATGTCTAAATTTTTCATTTATTCGATTATCGATTAATTATTGGGCATTTTTCAATATTCGATTCATTCGAATAATCGTCTTTCAATATTCGATTAATCGAGCGAATATTTTTTTCCTGTAATAATCACGTATCATATTGTCATTCTGGTCGCGTGGTCTATCAGGTTGTCGATGTTCCATTATTGGATAAAAAAAATTATATAGTCCAATTCGTAACCTAAAAATGCATTAATCCTGAGAAAAATGCCTTCTCTCATTAATCGCGATTACAGTGAGAATTATTCGATGTATTCATATTTTGATTTTAAATTATTCGATATAAAATTACTCGATTATAATTTCAGGTATTCAATTATTTGAATTAATCGAACGATTAACCGACGTCTCTAGTAGGGGGACCTTTTTCCCCAACGACATGTATTCCCTAACAGAGATTTCTAATTCAAGGTGTCTGGGGGAAATCAGCATGTAAGCAAGAAGAACAAGAAGAAGAAGTATGTAAATACCCTCGTGGTCGATAGTTTAACTAACGACGCGCACAAATGGACAGTGCTCACTGTAACTAGCGTGGGCATTGCTGATTGCATACATACTGGCGAATATATTGGGAGCTATGAACGATTGTTTTCGTTCCAATGAGAGTATTTTGATGGATTGGTTGAAGAATGATATTTCAATGAACTGAATAGAATGTATGCTTGATCAAATATAAATAAAATTTAAATTTGGGACTTTGATATTTTATCAATGACCGATCATGCATTGCAAAACTTTTTGCACAACTAAGGTTGCCAACTATAATTTGAAAAAATCAGGAAGAATGAAAATAAAAATCACGACAAATCTCATATTGGATAGCTCATATTGGGTTGTCCGAAAAGTTAATGTAATTTTTGGGAAAACAAAAACAGAATTTCCAATCAAAGCATTATAATTTAATTTTATATCCATGGTTCTGTTTCACAATCTTTCGCCATCTTTCATACAGCTACAATTTACCCCGCTTAATATGGCAGAAAGATGAAGACGTTAACGGATTGCTGCCAACGAATGCTTCATCTGAACAGGAAACTATGCTAGTCGAATCGATGGTTGCCACCGGTCTCCTTCAAATCAACAGCTTATCAAACGCAAACGGCCGCCTTCTAGACCTGGCATTCGTCAGCGATCCTAGCGCAGTTGAACTAATCGTGCCTCCATCTGCCCTACTTAGAATTGATAGTCACCACATGCCGTTTGTTCTTCGTATTGATGTCAATGACAACTTCCTGCTACCTCCTGGGAACACAATTGAAACCGACGACTTTGATTTTCGACGCTGCAACTTTGCAGAACTTAATAGAGCTGTACCTACTATCGACTGGGCTTCGTTGTTTCTCGGTAAGGATACCGACGAGACGGTACGTATATTCTATGACTCTCTGAATGCAGTTTTGAATGAGCATGTCCCAGGTAGGCGATTCACGAGACACTTCTACAAGCACGCTTGGTGGTCATCCGAGCTGCAGCACCTTCGTAACGCTGTCCGCAAATCCCGTAAACGTTATTTTAAAGAACGAACGGATGCAAATCGTCACAATCTTCGCATAATTGAGACTCAGTATCACGAAGTTCAAACCGCATCATTTCAAAATTACATCGCCCACCTGGAGACGACTGCGAAGCGAAACCCCTCCTATTTTTGGACGTTTATTCGCAATCGGAAGCACTCAAATCAATTCCCAGCCGAGATGACTTTCAACGGTAATAGTGCTGATTCCCCGGTAGGAATAGCAAATCTGTTCGCAGATCACTTCGAAAAGGTACACAGCACCATCTCACCAGCATTCTCGCCTGACAGTCTCAGGAATTGTCCCGTCTTCGATTTGAATTTGCCGCTGTTTGAAATATCACAACACGATGTCTCATCTGCCTTGAGTAAATTGGACGTGTCTAAAGGTTCTGGAACTGATAAACTTCCGCCACTGTTCCTGAAAGAATGCGCCACGTCTCTGCAGATACCATTGACAATAATTTTCAATAAGTCTCAACGTCACAGCACTTTTCCGCATCAATGGAAAACAGCTTCAATTTGTCCGATCTTCAAATCAGACTCCAATCACGCCGTTGAAAATTACCGAGGCATTTCCATTCTATGTTGCGTGGCAAAAGTATTCGAAAGACTAGTTCATAACATTTTATATACCGCATGTCAACCGATGATATCTGAATATCAACATGGCTTCGTCAGTAAACGATCGACAACAACTAATCTGATGACGTTCACTAACTTTTTATCAACGGAAATCGAGCTCAGACACCAGGTAGATGTAATTTACTTCGATTTTTCGAAAGCGTTCGACAAGGTTCCCCACGAACTTGCAGTAGCGAAGCTTAGTCACCTAGGTTTTCCGTATTGGATGTGTGAGTGGTTGCGTTCGTACCTATCTGGACGGTGGGCGTATGCAAACATCAATGGCTCTCACTCTCGATATTTTCCCATCACATCAGGGGTACCACAGGGAAGTGTTCTTGGGCCGCTTATCTTCGTTTTGTTCATAAACGACCTGAGCTTTCGACTGAATGCTGGAAAACTGCTCTATGCCGACGATCTGAAAATTTATAGATCAATAACATCTCATCTGGACTGTTGCGCGCTTCAGGCTGACGTAGAGGAGCTACGGCGGTGGTGTGAGGATAACGGAATGGAATTGAATATCAAAAAATGCAAAACAGTGTCGTTCACCCGCCGGCAGTCTCGAATTGAATTTCGTTATTCAGTCGGGCCTGAAACACTAGAGTGTGTTGATTCCATTCGCGACCTTGGAGTCGTCCTAGATAACAAACTAAGGTTCAATGAGCGTATCTGCGTCACTACCGCTAAAGCGTTTGCTGCCCTTGGATTTGTTCGTCGGTGCACCAATAACTTCAGAGATGTCTACGCAATCAAATCGCTATACTGCTCATTAGTACGTAGCATTTTGGAGTATGCTGTCTGCGTGTGGTCTCCGTTTCACATCACCCAAATCACACGAATGGAGAGAGTACAGCGTAGTTTCATTAGATATGCTCTCCGACAACTGCCTTGGATAGATCCAGACCATCTCCCCGACTACTTGAGCCGCTGCAGACTGATCGCGTTGGAATCGTTAGCTTCTAGACGTGCCAACATTCAAAAAATATTTGTGTTTGATCTGTTAAATGGAAATTTTGATTGTCCATCCTTATTATATAATGTATCATTCTATGTACCATTTCGACAACTACGTGAGCGAGATCTATTGTTTATCAATCGCCATAGGACTTACTACGGATTCCATAACCCCTTAGAGAATTGTTTCCGTGAATTCAATAGTGCTTGTGCTGTGTTCGATTTTAACGTGTCCAAAACTATCTTTAAAAATAGGATTAAGAATTTAATATAAGGATTCAGTCTGAGGAATTATAAACAATTCGAGACGGTGATAAATAAATAAATAAATAAATAAATAAATTAATTAAATATTCTATCCTCCCGGAGCATGTTTGCTTCCACGTCAAAAACTGCTGCGAGCCATATATGTGAGAAACAGGTTGCTTGGTAGTGGCTCATAATACAGAATCCATTCCAAATCCCACCAGAAACAGAGTATATCTTTCTGCGGGCGAAGACCGGATATGTGAAAGAATTAATAAGCATGGTATAAATCCTCGCATAAGCGGAAATGCTATTTGACTATTATTTGACTTTTTGATCGTTTATATTTTTTCCGCGAAAAACCTACAGTCAATTGCAGAGAAATCAATATTCAAATTTTCACTGAATTCATCATCCATGCTTTGGAATAAATCTTTACTCAACAAATGAGGAAAGCATAACAGCAGTGGAAGACTTTTTGAATTTTTCCTAATTTATATATATATATATATATTTTATATATATATATATATATATATATATATATATATATATATATATATATATAAAATATATATATATAAATTAGGAAAAAATCAACAAGTCTTCCACTGCTGTATATATATATATATATATATATATATATATATATATATATATATATATATATATATATATATATATATATCTACATGGAATGGCTGTGTATGTAGTGAAAAAATATAGTAAAGAGTTTGGCTCCTCTAAACCTATGTAAATTAGCCTGTAAAAATAACCGAATTAGAAAAAATCAAACCTGTCGGTACATGGTTAGGTTACCTTAAATATTTTAGTCGAACTTTTTCCATGTTCGATGTTTGACATTGTTTGCCGCTGTTGATAATTGAAAAGTAGCAAACAAAATAGTGTACAACAGTGTACAAATTCAACAAACCTCCGAACAAACAGTGTACGGCCACCTTAATTGATATTAATTAAAGATTCCCGTCCAAACGAACACTTCTTGGCGCGGAACCAGCATTGTACCATTTGCGATAATGAAGGTAATCAAGTAGCGAAAAAAACAAGTTTCGAATAATACGCACATAAGTTATATGCTAAAAAGTACCAAATTCGTCGAGTCTTCTCGCACATATTTCTTGATATTTAGGACTCTAATGCTTTCCTTCTGCTCTTAGGCCTCATATACGAATCCATCAAAACAATAGGCTGTGGCTAATCTGCTTATCAAAGTAGGCAGCAAGAAAAGAGACACCGCGAATAAGAATACAGCAGCAACACGCGGATCGTTATGCACAGAACTGTTGAGTACGAAGCGACCAGATACAAAGATCACATGTTGCGCGAGCATTAAAAAAAAAGGCACAAAAACGGATCAAAGCTTTCGATTTTTATTCCAAATGCTCTCGTCAGGCTAGCGCTCGATTGATGCAAATACACTAGTAGACAATATATGATCTGCTCCGGCCCGCAGAAACGTTTGTAATGGTGAACTCATCTTTATTCTGATTCTGGTTGAACTCCGTTTTGGTTTTTTTTGTGTGTTCTTCTCTTGGATCAAAAAAGGTCCTAACAAAAAAACTGAACTGAGGGAGAAAGAGGTTGGAATATTTTTTTTACTTTCTTATGTACTTCACGCCAGCAAATTTGGTTCATACTTTTTGTTCATTTGAATTTGACGCTTCAACGTGCCTCTCGAAAAGTTGTGCTCGGAAAAGACAGATTTTCGTGATTGAGCTTACATTAGGTCAAGTATTTCGGTGGCTTTTCACTGCTTCTAAAACGAACCTATTTTTTTGGTGATTTCAACACTGTTATTAGACAGGCTTATTTTATGATAGACTTTAGAGACAAGTTTTTATTTTACTCATAGAATTTCTGCATTACACGAGAATTAACCGAGCAAACGAAACCAAATTTGGCATGTGAAGGTTTTAGGGTACAATAAATGTTTTTACGGTGGTTAGATACTCCTCCCCCTCTCTTAGGGGGGGCTGACATACAAATGAAACACAAATTTCTGCATTACTCGAGAATTAATCAAGCAAATGAAACTAAATTAGGCATATGAAGGTTTATCTAAGGGTGCAATAAATGTTATTCCACACCCCTCTGTAAGGGAGGGGGGATCTGCCATACAAATGAAACACAAATTTCTACATTACTTGAGAATTAATCAAGCAAATGTAATCAATTAAGCATATTGAGGTTTTAGGGTGCAATAAATGTTTCTATGGTGGTTAGACACTCCACCTCCCTCCTAAGGCGGGGGGGGGGCTGCCATACAAATGAAACACAAATTACTGCATAACTCGAGAACTAATCAAGCACATTGCGCCATATTTGGCATGTGGAGGTTTTAGGGGGCACGAAACGTTTCTATGGTGGTTCGACACATCTACCTCCAAATGCAGCCGAATTTGGGATGTCAGGGTTTTCGGGTTTTGATGGTATGACACCCCTTTCTCCTCTGGAAAGGAGAGGGGGTCTCATAAAAATAATGCTCATATTTCAACCAAACATTACAATTGAAAATTTTCGGAAAACTTTTCGACTACTACCCGTAATAAACGAAATGAAAGAAAAAAGTTGAAATGATATAATTCTAGCGCTCAGAAAAAACCCTAACATTCGGCGAGAAATAAAATCGAATTATAATTAAGTTTAGAGATGTTAAGAAGTGAAAAATGCTGAAATTTTAATAAGTTTAAAAATGTTAACACGTTGAGCCCAGCGTCAGTCCCTATGGGCCGACGTTGAGCTTTTTGCTAGGAAATCACTGAATGACTGGGACTGACAGTTACAAGATAAGAAAATAAAAATATATGGTTTGTTTTCGGATGTTTTACAAAATGTGACTACTTTCTAGTCGAATGTCGGACTGTTTTCTATCCATACAATAAGTACCTTTGGGAGCTGAGACCGACGCTGATATTGTGGAAACGCAGCAAGAACAATTCGAGGCTCAACGTGTTTAAATTCGAATGAAAAATTATACATAATGTTACATAATTACAATGATTACAATGATTATATAATTACAGTGATTATGAGGCGATTATGACCCGTAATTAGACATATCATCAAAATGGCCGTACACTGTTTGTTCAGAGGTCAAATATTTGACACTTTTTGACAGATAAAGTTTGGTTTAATATTTGTACAAACACTATTTTGTTTGCCACTTTTCAATTATCGACAGTGCCAAACAATGTCAAACATCAAACATGGAAAAAATTGACTGAAATATTTAAAGACCAAAAAAATATTTTAGGCATCCAATAATTGAATATTTGCTTGTCGTGTTTTGTATCGAATATATTTTATCAGTACACGCTGATCAAATTATATTTGTCAAAAAGAGTCAATATTTGGTTTCGGTCGAACAATGTATGAGCACCCTAATAAACACAACACAATGTAAAAAACAAGTTAAAACAGGAAAATCGTTGAAAATGTAACAAATATCCATTAAAAAAGTGTCCAAGATACAGTAAGTTATATCTAATTGGACATACCTGTAATGCGATAGGGACGAATGACCTTTGGAATGATGTCCCTTAAAAAACAAGAATCGAACCGAACCAAACTGTAATGCGACACGATTAATAGGACATTGTTGTAAACATCGAGGTTGGGACCCAAATTAAGATCCCAGATCGAATGTCGCCGCTACACGTCGACACTGTACCACTGTCATCGCACATGTCCAATTACAGATCACAATCGCCTTCAATACGACACTGAGTGGTGCCCCTTTATGTCGAATAACAGGTAACTTACTGTAATAAACTCTTTACGTGCGTCGTTTCGGGATACAGTAATTTACGCTCAAAGTGCGATTCACATACAACATCCATGTCACGTTCACGTCCTGTCACGTCACGTTACATCAGTTTTTCTACCATGCAATTCTTATGAAAACATTCACATACACCGGCGACGTAACGACCCGTCAGCATACGTTCAACGAAAACGACCGGCAGGATTTGTAGTAATTCTGAGCAAGAATCATCCGCAGCTAGGCGAGAAAAATAACGGTCGGGACTACGTGGTCGAAGTATCATTTTCATTGAATTTTTATTAATTTGGAACTGATTTTGGGCATGTTGATTCGAAACAGTGCTTTGCAATTCAAAACTGTTGTAGGTGGCGACACAATGAGTAACAATTTTATATGATAATAAATTGTATTTTTCTCAAAAAAAGCATCAACCGAAAATCTAAATTGAAGGTACAGCAAATGAAACATTTTTTTCAGTGGCATTTGATTACTTTTTCTATCAACAACTCAATTTTTATTTTTGTTCGATGAGTTCGGTTGTGAAAATATTTATAGATAAATCGTCTGGCAACCATTGCTTGCGTTCACTCGAGGCAAAACACTCCACACACAGTTTCGCCGCATTGAAATCGCGTTCGCATCGCGCCAATGCGGTGCGGCGCGATGCGATGCGGAGCGATTAATTGGAGCTCATCGCGT
The DNA here is from genome assembly GCF_029784135.1 of Toxorhynchites rutilus septentrionalis. Taxonomy (NCBI): domain Eukaryota; kingdom Metazoa; phylum Arthropoda; class Insecta; order Diptera; family Culicidae; genus Toxorhynchites; species Toxorhynchites rutilus. The sequence goes on from NC_073744.1 coordinate 36,463,111, forward strand.
GCTATGACATACTGATCGCTTTAGATCGCGCGTTTTTTGATGTTTCATTCCACTCCATTCTGAACATGGTAAATGGAAAGTCCTTAACGTTACGTTTTCATTATATGCATTATGTAAATTAGAATAAAGTTATATAATTCATCGAACAAAACGGAAACAATAATTTAACAGATCAATCTTTATTTTCGTTGTCGTAGTATAGAAAAAAACGTTACTACGGAGGAATTTTCGGCATTAATTAATCCGCGCATGTCGATGGTCAGAAATCAACTCTGTATTCCAAGGAGCTGGAATTGGCAGGTGGTTCGTTTTCGACAGTATGAGGATAAGGCATGGAAGATGCGAGAGGGGATGAAAAATGACAGCGACTATTTTTGTTTATAAACAAACCAGGTCCAATTTTTATGCTACATAGCGTTTTCTGCACACCAACAATTACCTACGCTGGACCGGTTTCAAACGAACTAGCTGTTGTGTCGCGCACGATCAGGTGAGTCTCCAGCTGAAGCAGCAGTCGTCGGGAAACGACATGCCTGGATATCCAAACCGTACCGTTGCGCTCACTCAATCGTAATGGGTCGTCAACGACTAATGTGATCAAAGCGAATGGAACTAGGAGCAGTACGGTACAAGCCCGCCGGTAGTGGCTCTTTCATATACCCACTAGCTCCCACAATCGCTGAATTGCCAATCCCAGCAGCAACGGCAACAACCCTCACGTCCCGTGAAACAGCAATGAAGACAATAACTTGCAGCAGTCACCGAAACACAACAATGATGCCAACAGCGTAAACAAACAAACACATAGCGGTATGCATTCTTCATTGCATGCCATTTGTTATCCTCTTTCTCGGAAACGCTAGCCGTTCATTTGGCCGCTGTCAATTCGAACTCAAGTAATGGCTGAACAGCAATTCTGACATAACGTTCCACCTTATTATACCGCCTTGCTATATTCTTTGTTTACCAACTAGCTTATATAATAACCTAAATTAGCCTTAACCCAAACTTAAGCCATCGACGGCGTTGAAAACAAGTGTTGACCCATGTGGAAGCCGCATCGCTGCTTGTACGCAAAGCGTACACGCGGCGAGAGACAGAAAGTAAACAAGGAAAAGTTTCGGATAGCAATAATTTTATGACCCAGTGAGAAATGAAAACGACGCAATAAATTTGGTTCTGGGTCGCTTGAATGCAATGTTTTTAACTTTGCTTTCTAGGAAGTATCGTTTTTGGGGTTACTGGAAATAATGCATGATGAAGGTGCATAGGGATGCTACATCGTGCGATGAGTTCGATTGGGAAGATATTTATAAAAATCGTCTGGCAACCACATCTTGCGTTGACTCGCGGCAAAACACTCCGGTTCGCATTTGATTTCCGCATTCGTGACCGAAAAAGCTATCCCGCAAACAAGCCTGCGCCCGCGCCCGCATCGCATCGCGTTCACTATGTCCTCGACCTCAGTGTCGCATTGGAGGCGATTTTGGCCTGCAATTGGACATTGGCGATGAAAGTGGTACAGTGTCTGGTGGCAACTTTCAATGTTGGGCCATAATTTGGGCCCGAACTCCATGTTTACAAAAAATGTCGGATTAGAGGTAAAAATGTCCAATTAAACGTGTCGCATTACAGGTCTGTCCAATTAGCAAAATGTCGCATTAAACGTTAATTACTGTATCATGCAAGATTGTATGAGAACACCCTGTGTTCTCTATTTTGACATTTGTGTTGACAACACGCAGTTGGTCTCGTTGAATTCGCAGTAGACTTTTTACTAGCCAAAAGCTATTCCCCTGTCGTTTTGCAGAGTTTCACTGAGTTTTCAACAAATTGTTCGAGGTACGATGGTGTTTTGCTGTTTCCGGCAATTTTTAAATTTCGAGCATCATCCTATTGCGGGAGAGTGAAATAATTTCTCTATATACATGAAGCTCATGATTTGTTCGGAAGACAGTTAAAATTACATAATCCGTTGGAGGTTATACCTCCCAAACAGATCAAATATTGATTAACATTTTATTCTATTTTCTAGATGCTCACGAACCAGCTTCAGCAGGCCGCCCGTATGTTGGGAGCTCAGGCTCGTCGTAACTACGGTGTGACTGCCGTCGTCATGTCCAAAGCTACCGACCCGATCCAGCAGCTCTTTGTCAACAAGCTGCGCGAATACAAAAGCAAGAGCGCGTAAGAAAATTCTGGCTCAATTTATCCCACAAAACATAATTCTATTTCGCACGTTCCGCAGCGATGGTAAACTGGTGGATCCAACGCCCGAGATAGAGCGCGAGCTGAAGCAAGAACTTGAAAAGCTAGCCAAGCAATACGGTGGCACCGGTGGGGACATGACCGCTTTCCCGACCTTCAAGTTTGAGGATCCCAAGATGGGACCGATCAACACCAGCAGCAGTTAAATGAGTTTCTCTATCAAGCAAAAAAAAACTTCGCAGGATGATAAAATTCGTATATAGTTACCACTTTGTGAGTTTGTTTTGAAAGAAATTCGAAGCGCAATAAAACGTAAAAATTGATCCAGAACTAGGGTGTATTAGCCTGTGTTTAGCATGTGCTCGACCGTTTCCTGCAGCAGTTCCATTTTGTACTCCTGGGCCACGGAAACGAACGTCGCCAGCAACCGCTTTAACTCCGCCGCAGGGATCAAATTCTTGAAGTTTCCAGCGCACGGGCAAAATTGGGACAGATTCTCCCTCTTGATCTGTTTGCATCGTTCGCAGCGCAAATCCTGAAGCGTATAGGACATCATTTTCTGCTGGGCAACGTCCAGCAGGCGCATTTCAACGTCCACCATATCGTAATCCACGTAACAGTTCTCGCACAGCCACACCGGTCGACCGTCCTTCAGGGCACGGTGATTATCCTTGCAGAGGTCCAAATCACGACAGTGATTGCACGCCTTGCAGATCACCTCATTGAGAATGTACGATTTTTGGGGATCCTTCCAGATGGCTTTATCGCTGAAATCTCCAATGCCTATGAGGAGAAGCATATTTCGTCGGAGAGTTGTTAGCTAGAATGTAAAATGTAAAATTATGAGTATCTGTTTCAGAGAGATTTACAAAGAAAAAAACACACTTCCTCATCAATTTCTCTGTTGACCGCCATCACTTTGCATAATGCTTTAACGAACTCCAACGCCGGTCCCTCCTTCCCTCTGCCATAGCCCTTGTGCATCTTCTGCACCATTTCGTAGGCCAGGTTGGAAAACTTTTTCAGAGCTTTCTGTGGCGTCGTGCCATCGGCAAGTGTCTCAAGGAATACTGTCAAAAACTGGACGAAATACTCGCGACATTTCTTCTCCTCGGGCAACCATTCCCCAATGTTCCAATTCATTTCCAGCGAGACCTCCTCTTCGTCTGCCTGCGGCACGTCATCATCGTCCTCCCGGTCGTTCTCCGCCATGCCTCGCGGAAGAACACCTCGAATGCCGCCAAAGTTTGCCAGATCTATCCACAGCAGAAATTCCCACGACTGTTGGTAGGATATCATAACGCTGTGGAACAACTCCTTATTTCGAATGTTCTGCACTACATAGTCCGAGTACGTAAGCCCATCAACGATCGTTTTCTTACCGGTATTGATCACAATCCGATTAAAATCGGCGTAAACAATCTCCGCCTTCATTCGTTGAAACTCTGCAATAATCTGGAGGAACAGCTTCTTCATGAGAGTGTTGAGCGCACGTCGCAGGGCGGGATCATACAGCAGCGCCTTCGATGATCGCACCCATCGATAGAAGTGTATGATCTGAAAATCGGAGTATATGTTCCGGTTGATTGACACTTCCCGCAGCCACCCATTGACCATCGAACGCATCACGCGGAATGCCTGTGAACAGAGTGCCGTCTCATCGTAGCTGGGCAGCGACTGTGCGCCCGGCTTGTTGCTAATCATGTCGTCCAGCGAAGCCTGCGGGATCACATCGAAGGTAATCGCCGCGGATGCTCCCTCCATTTCCTGAACCTTGCTCGCCTGCAGCAGGGCCGAAACCGCCAGACTATCGATGCTCAGCTCGATGCACACGCCATGGTAAAATCCCGCCATATTCTGGACCACCGAGATGCTGTCCTCGAATTCGGCCAGCAGTCGATTGTCATCTGCTTCACGACCGCCCAAATCGGGTCGGGAGTTTGCCGACCACCACAGGATGAAATTGTGCTTCTGGAGTTGACGAGCGTAGAACAGATCCGCCCCGAAGAGCACCGAATCGGCGGGCATGTTTCCGATGGGTAAATGGAAGTAGCAGCATTGATCGAGCATCATCAAGACCACGTGGTTCAGATTGAGGAAATGACGAACCATGGATCGGGCTCCGTTGCGCTGCCACTCGAGTCCAGAGAGCAGCGAGGCGTTATCGGCGATGTGGATTTGTATTTGCGGGAATTCCAGACAAATAGGCAGAAGTTGGTTGAGCTTTTGCTGGCCGAGCGTGGTTTGCACGCAGAGAATAGTCGGGCCACGTTTTTCGTCCCTGTAGGAGGATAACGCTCGAGTCAAACGTTGGTAGACGAATTTCGAATCAATCTCAATCGAGGCCTCAAAGACCATATCTGCCGGGGGGAGGTTTTCTTCGGTGAAATCTTCCTTTCGGTTGTCGAGCATGGTTTGACGCTCTGAAAGGTAGAGGCTTTTCAGCGAAGGCAGTTGATTGGTTCGTTTGGTGTCCAAAACTGTGATTTGAGCTTTCTTGCTGGGACCCATGAAAAGGCCCCACATTTCGTGTTTTCCCGTTGGGTTGTTGTGTTGATAGAGAAATATTTTGCGCGTGTTGGTGCCCTTGTTAAGATACGGGGAGGTTTCGGAGAAGCTTTTCATTTCCAGCTGTTGGATGTTGAATGAGTCCAGCTCTTTGGTGGCAAGTGCTGCAAGAGCTCTGGCTTCCGACCGTTGAACTCCGCAGGAGCAACCGAGCTCCATTAGGGCGCGGAATTCCAACGACATCTGCGTTTCGTAAATGCCTTCTATATCCGGCGTTGCCAAGTCGGCTAGCATTCCCAACCTATTCTCCCGGAAAACTTGCTCTGGGACCACATACTGGTAAAGATGATAAACCGGTCTAGCTCTCGGAAGCACTCGATGGACTTTCTTCCACATGGAACCCTCCTCTGGAGGCGCCGGAGTACGCTGATTGACGTAGAAGATTCGGGGAACGGTTAGTTTAATTTTGTGTAGCTCTTCGCCAACCATGGCCCAAATGTTGAAATGACCCAACTCATCCGTCGGTATGATCTGTATCACATGCCAAGTTTGTTCAATCAGCGATCGTTGAGTCTTTCTGAGGAAGCCTCCTATCGTAGCCGCGGGACGAGTAGCACCCGTCGAGACCAACGCTTGGCCGTCATCCATTCGTGAGCGCTTTGCTTGCGGGTCTCGGAACTTGTTCCGTTGCGCCAGCTGCCATTTCCATTTTTTTCTGTGATATGCTAACCACACGAGCAATTCTTCTTTCGTCTGTCCAACCGCTGGAGGGGCCCCTAGGGCTTCTCTCCACGTTTTTGGCTCCGGAGCGGTCGAGCCGTCCACCGGATCTTCATTTGATGGCGTTCTTCTTCGTTTTGAGGTCACAATGGGCACGTTTGGACCAACACTGGGTGATCTAGCTCTTCCCAAGTCCTCGATATCTCGCATGGGGGGTTTCTCTCTCGCAACAAACATCTCGCTGATTCTACGTTGCTTCAGCGTGTCATTTTTCTCCAACATTTTCTTATGTAACCATTCCGGGTGTTGCACCCTCGGTACCGGATTATTCAGCCCCTGCAACGCTGCCGGGATAGTGATGATCTTTTGGATAGTCCCTCCCAATCGCTCGATGTAATACTGCCAATCCAGCACATCCCGAATGTCCGCATCTCCCATCGTGTTATCCTTCAGCCAACGCCTCAGATAGTGTCTTCTCACGCTCGCTTCCGACTGGAATATAGCCAAAGGAATCGCCCTCTCTGTGACCGGGGCACCATCCGGTTTCCTCGAGATGATGAACTTACACGCCAATCCAGCGTCTTTCACCATCTGATCCCCCAGAAACTCCGCCAACCGCTTAGCGGTCGAAATCGAAGTGGACTTCTGCTCCCCGTATTCCTCCAACTTCCTCGACATAGACCTGTTCTCCGAAATCAGATCAAACAGTTCACTGTCGGGCATATTGTGTCCCTTGCTGTACAACACATCCAACCAGTAGTCGGCAATTTTGGCCACCGAAGCGTAGCACTGCTCCAGCGTCGATCCCTGGAGAAACGCTTCGAACACCGAGCTCTGGAAAATCTTAATCAACTGCAACTCACCACGCCGTTTCACCTCGAAACCCTTCAGTTCCGCAAGTGACCCATCGAAATTGAACACGGCATAGCGTTTCTTCAATTTTTTGCCCTCCTCCTTCGCCGCCGGCAGAACCATTGCCAGATAGGGTCCATCCACCTCGAAAAAGATCGAATTCTCCGGCTTAATCGAGTACTCGGCCGGTTTCCCCGGCTCATGCGGTTTCTCCAGCACGTGATACTGTTCATTCGTGAAATAATCCTTCACCATCGTATTCAGCACCGCATTCGGATAGGACACGTTTAGCTTCTTCTTTTTGGCATGATTGGTGTGCACAGTGAACTCCTGCGGGAAAGACGCCGGCAGGATGCACCAAATTCCATCCGTATCCAGCTCGAGTGGTCGTCCGACACGTTCAATAATCTCCCTCGCTTTCCTGATGATGTTAGCCCCCGTTAGACACACAATCCCTGCCATAGACATGCTGTGCCAACGAGCACCCTTCCGCATCACATAACCGTAGAACGAATTCAGAATGCACTTGTGCGCGAGTTGCAGTGAATCGTACAACACCTCACGTCCCTTTGCGGACTTAATTTCTCCAGCGTCTCCACTTTTCAGAGCAGACGCAACTGCTGCTTTGGCCACCTTCGTCAACGCCTTATACTCGTATCGTCGATCGCGAAAAGCCCGCACCGTGTCAACGTAGAAGCTGTTCTCCTTCTGGCAGATCGTGGAAGTGCGCGTCTCCAGTTTGGTTATCTTAGTTTTCTTGTAAGCCTTCCGACAGTAATCGCTCAGCCGTTTCTTCTCGTAGTTCGCCTGATCCTCTTTCGACAGCTCATGGAAGGCTCGCGGTTGCCCACCCGGAAATAGCGGTGGAAACTTTTCCGTCTCCAGCTGCTGCTGAATACGCTGGAACTCATTCCTCGTCGCCGGTAGCATTTCCCCTCGCCACATCCACTCCATATCACGCTTGCACATGGCATCCGGCTTGTTATAATCGCACGCGGCACAGTCCGTCTCCGAGATCATCGACGACGGCTGCAATCGATTCGTCAGAATAATGTTCGGATACATAGCTCCCACATCCAGATGATAAATCACCGGTTGCTCAATGCGCGACGGTGTATCGTGCAGCTGCTGCAACGCCGCCTTTATCTGCTCGGTCACCTCCTCCAAATTAACAACCAGATCCAGTGGGACGCCCTCCTCGACCACGATCGCATGTTCCAACACCTTCACCACGTTCCCCTGCAGCTGCTTCAACATGTCTTGATCCAACCGGAAGCGGGTGGAAATATCCGCCCGGAAAACCCCCGATTCGAGAGCCTCCACGTGACCGCCGACGTATGTCTCCGAGTCCAACACATGCCCGTCGGGGGTCAGTTTGTTCAGCTCGGATGTCTGTTTGTTCGGGAAGACAATGGACACGTGAAAGGCTTCCTTCATTAGCAGAGATTCGCACAGGGTTCCTGAACCCTTCCGAAGAATCTCATCCGGCTCCATGGGGATGATCGTGGCCAGCGCAAAGATGAACGGATGAACGTACTTCATGTAGAGGTAGTAGGTGGCCACCGCGTCTGATACCGAGTAGTTGGATAAAACCTGTTGGTGGAGGAGAAGAAATAACATGCTAAAAAAATTTCATCAGCGAAGTGAAATGAGAAGAATCTCGAAGGAACGTAGAGGAACAAATAGAACCCTCGTCGCTTGCTTCAGTAGATGAATCCCCGATTCAAATTCAGTTTTCAAAAAGAAAATTAAATCAACAGAATAACATTCTCATTGCTTCAATTGACGGTATACTTAAAAAAAAAAACTACGAACCGAGGCTATCTCTCTACAATTCCGCAGGCTCACCAGGTCCTGCTCCACTTGGTATAACCTACTTGCTCGCTGCACTTCTCGGTGAACACCATCCGGTCCAGTTCTGGCCACTTTATAAACACTGGGTTACCAGTTATAATTCGCGAGCCCATAGTTCATCCTTCACCTCCATACATCGTCCTCCAGCACACCGCAGAATATGGTTCTCAACACAACTCGTTCATAGGCTGCGATTCGAGTGCTCGTAGGTCTGTCCACGTCTCGTGCCCGTAGAGGACAACCGGTCCTGTGAGCGTTTTGTACAGGCAACATTTCGCAGGATGGCTAGGTCTGTTCCACCTCAAGTGTTTGTGAACACCATAGCTGACAAGACTCCCACTGATAACTACCTCAAACTACCTCAAACTCATATTCACCACCAGATGACAGTGTAATCGCATGAATAATCTCTACGCTAGCAGCAGTGGCGTAGCGTGACCGGGTGTCACCCGGGGCGGGTTACTAGGGTGTAACCTCTTCATAATACTTAGTTTTCGTTTTCGAATGAAAAATCAATGACAAAATAAGAAAATAAATAAAATATGGGTTATTTGTAGATGTCGAAATGTGACTTGAATAAATGTCTTTGGTAGCTGAGACCAACACTAATATTGTACAATATCGATGGAATGCGCAGTAATAAGCCTCTCCTCAAGATGCCATAGAAACGCTTCACTGTACTATTGGGAAACGATTCTTGGAAGTTCGAATCGATTATTCGTGATGAATTTGTGATGATGAATGCAATCTCATTCCTTCAAATGTCTACGTCCTGGTATCATTAGCAAAAGTTGCCCTTCCGAAACTTCATAGTTGCCAATTTGTCAAATCGGCTTATTCATTTCGCTATCAGGTACTCACAACATGTGTCGAGTTTGAATTGCTTCCTAAATTTCGGCATTTCAGACGATTTTGACCGTTCTTGTAATTCCCGATGAAAGTGACTAATGCACTCCAACATTCCCTCTTCCATCGTTGGACCGGGCCCGGAAAGTTTTCCATCTGGTTTACTCATCTTATGAGAAATTCTCCTTTCAGTAGCAAATTTTTAATCGATGAGTTTTAAAAAATCCTTCTCGATGACCACTTCGTCCTTCGGTTTGCAAATATTCTGCGCTAGATCTAATTCATGTAGTACAATGCATCAGAGGAACAGACAACACAGAAGTATTAAATCTTAAACATCTGGTAGGAGGAGGTCACACACCGTAGATTCTTAGCAAAATCATGTTGTCCTCATGAGCCCGAAGAGTTGTCTACAAACCCTACAGATACGGATTTTTTGTTTTGCTTTCTCAACAAACCCTGAACTCTTTCATTTGATCCTTATAATGGTTGAAGCGATCGATAGCCTGCGAACGGGACTGCATGAAACCTGCGGGACCTGCCTTTCCAGTTGTTGAAGGATGTCGTTATTAAAATTTGCAGGTTTTCCCACCCAAAACGAAAAAACTAGGAGTGGGTTATAGCTGTGATATAACCGCAAGATTAACGCAAGGCTACCTTTGGATTAGTAATCATTTGTTTGAAGTTGCATCTAATCAATTCTCAATGAATGGATATTCCGTGTTCCCCTTCCGTTTTTCACGGCAGCAAAAGAGAAACGAACAGCTGACGCATCATACATCATGCATAAACCGCAGACCAATCGAGACTGAAATGAAATTTCAAGAAGCTACGGCTATTCATAATGAATAGTCTGCTTTCGAAGCAGTTTTGAGCTAATGAAACAAGTTTTTATGGCCAATAAGTAAAAAATATCTTTGGCAGAATTTTCATGTTTCGTACAATGTTATTTTCATACCACTCCGTTCATACGATAGAGAGATATTAACGTTCAAAACCTTGTACATCGATGGTCAACCACTACTGCCCCTCTCCTACCCTAGAATTTACACCAGAGTACAAAAATGAAAGATGTAATATGACGAAATAATGAACATAAAACAAAAATCTATAACATGAACTTTTCCATAGTGACTTGTTTTGTTAGATAATACCATAAGTAATATAAGTAATAACCGGCTACCTTCATTAAAAAACGTGTTTTTTACAATATAAAATACTTGTCATGGTCATGGGTGTCACTCCTCTAAGGGTGTTATTTTCCGGGAAACGGAAGAACGGAAAAAAATAATTCTTGAAGATTGGGGTTTCTGTAACGTCAATAATCAAAATTACACCAATGGCTCTCGTTAAAAAAATAATTTTTACAGCTTGGTCGTTAATGGGTTAAGCCATAAAGCATGTTTTGTGTGAAGTCTCTCAGATTATCATCCTTGAAGACACACTCCACAAAAATCTCAATATTGTGATAGAAAATCCTTATCAGAAAATATCTGTTCAATATTCCTTGTAGAAAACTTGATACTCTATTAGAGGATATTCATTCTAAACGAAAAAAACTATTATCGTTCATTTTATTTATGCAAAAATAGGCTGATCCTTCTCCATAAAATGTAATCCTTTTTTTGGTTCATACACATATGGAATTTCTTCCAATTTTATGTTCACAAAAAAGCCGAATTTTTGGCCGCCGGGTATCCGGCTATCCGGCCCCAAAGCTTGCTGAATATCCGGTATCCGGCCAAACTACTATCCGTTTCATCACTACTCATTTCTTGAGGATCTGCTGCAAGGTTGAGATTTAATCAATAGTAGACCGACCATCGATGAAGTCAGGCTAATAACTTCCCATGAATCTGTTTGTCGATGGTGATCGACGATGGGAGATAATTTGGGTATTTACCACGTAGGAGGTCTTTCCCAATCTCTAGTATGTCGTCTTGCTTGAAGATAACACTAATAACACTATCTTTCCACTTCTCCGGAAGCTGTTCTGTTTCCCAAATTCTTGATAAGTTCCGCTACGATACCATCCTTTTCAATAATTTGCTGTGGCACGAAGACTTTCTTAGAATGCCTTAAGTTCCCGGTAGAACTTTCGCGTCGTTCGGGAGCGGTGCTGTCATTCAAAATATTCACACTCCTCTTCCTGGTGATGTGCTTCTCTCGCAGCACACGCATCCTTGAAACCCTAGCCCGTCCTATTCATTCCACGTGGCCTACGATATTCTTTGACCATGTGTTCCAACTATATCCGAGAGGAGTTTCGTTAAGTTTGTCCTCTTCCGGTAACGCAGTTTCGAGTTTCGAATGTACGTAGCTTCCGTTACTCCCACTTGCTTCATTCGCTTAAAATCCAGTACCGAATGTTGTTCACAAGTTCACGTCCAACATTTAAAATAAACAACACCATAGCCGCTACCTTATAATGTAGCACACAATTTGTTTGGCGAAATAAATAAACAAGTTTATGAATAATAATATACAATTACCTGTGGCTGCTCAACTGCCATCCTGCACATTTCCTCCGGATCCAGCTCGACGGGGTCATACCGTAGCTTACTCTTCGCCACCGCTTTCAGACCCTGAGATCCAACGGGCAAATACGAATCACGTTTCACCCAGCACAAGCAGTCCATGTGCATCGCCGGACGGCACAAATAATTCCCGTCCCGTGCATTCACCTTCGAGAAACCGATTTCTCGCTTCATATCCAGCTCATAAACGGCTGCACGCGCCTCCACGAATGGCCAATCGAAGAAATCCCCGTTGTAGGTGACAAAAATGTGCGGTTTTACCTGTAGGATGTGGTCGAAAAACTTTTGAATCAATTCCCTCTCGTTTGGCTCGTTGAACACTATAAACTGTCCCTCGAACTCCGGCTTCGGTGTGTACTCAAAATCCTCCACATCGGCGCTGATGATTTCCCTGTTCGTGATGAGATAACCCTGCCCATCGATCATGTACGAAATCATCATAATCTGATCGGACTGCGCATCAGGAAATTTGAGCGGCAGTTTTGTCGTTTCGATATCGAACGCCAGCACAACGGGCTCCGGCCGGTCCAAAATATCCGGTCGAGGGGTAATTATCGGCATCTCGTCCGCACTTCTCCCCCTCATCGTGTACCATAATCCGCAGAAAATATTCAAATCAATCGAAACACGCACGTGGTATGGCACATCGTGCTCCCTCATATCCATAATGCTTTCGTAAAAATCCACATTCTGAACACTGCCCTGCTCGGAGTTAACGGCAAGCGAGTTGCTCAACATCTGCATGTAGAATGTGTTCGATTTATCGCGCTCCTTGTTCTTACGCACGGCTGCCGCCAAATCCCTCTTCACCTTGTTCATGTGCGAGATGTTGGCGAAGGTCAACTTCAGCAGATTCCGCTTGAGTCCACTCAAATGGTTCGCCAGGTCCAAATCCTCCCGCTCGATGTGCTCAACGTTCAACAGCTGACCCGCGTATTTCTTAGACAAAAATTTTGCTACTTCCAATGAAGTACCCTCCTTCGTTATGAGCAGCAGATAGGGGGAATAAACAACGGTCATTTTGTAGCGCGAGCCATCCATCTGCAGGAAGTAGAGATCGAGTGCGGCGAGAAGACGACGGTCCTGGTTCAAAATTTCGGTCTGAGAGAAAATACAGCATAATAAGCGCATTGCATGGGAAAATATTGCAAGCTACCAACCGAATGCATGTTGACGAGATAGCCGGTGCGTTCCTTGGTGTCCTTGACACGATCGAATCCATACTTGAGGTCAATTTGGTCATTCTCCTTTGACTGGCGATAGCCGATTTCGTTTGTGTCGTCTCTTTAAAATAATAATTTAAAAAAATAAAAAAATAATTCGACTTTGGCACTGTTATACACTTCACTTACCCTTCGGCTTTCTCCGCGATGTATTTTCCAGTATTTTGAACAAATTTTGCCATGATAAACTTTGAATTCCCTGGAGAAACAAAATAGCGAAATGCGTTTGAAACACGGAATCACTAATATTTTGACAGTCAGACTCCGTGTTTACCCGATTTTGGCGCCTTTCAGCTCCTACAGCTGGGCGATATTATACACACTCGCGTAAACAGAGAAACGATTCGATATTGTTTATTTACAAAAAAAATGAACTACGAGGGCGCGAATTGTGACATCCTACACACTTGAATCCTACTGCATCCGAAATGAATGAAATTCCAAAGCTGAAGGCCCAAATCGTTTCCCGTTTCAGCATCAGTGGGTTCCAGATCAGAAGGTTTGTTCCATTTTGCGTTTTCAATCGATGCTTCTTGAATCACACTCACGGAATCGTTACAGCGAGGCAAGCATCCTTCTGGCACAGCATCTCGCCAGTCTTCCAACTGCGGATCGCAAAGAATGGCTCAACAACATTGCCAATCACATCCAGGGCCAAAGTCTGAACTTACCGGTGGTAGAAAAAAAACACATCGAACTGGCCATCACGGAGGGCAGCAATAGTGATCTGGACAGCAACGAGACCGTTTTTAGCGTAATCAACGCTTTTGACGTTCCCAAATTTAATTATTGCGACGAGAAGAAAAAATTCCTGCCGGGAGCAGGCAGATCGGGATTATTTCCCGGATCTGAGGTGAAAGCAGAATATATGAGGGAGCGTTACAAGGTGCTTTGGCAGATAACCAGCCGCCATGAATTGTTTAATCCCAACAAGAACTCAAAGGACAAACCTGTGAAGCAGTTATCACTACGTAAAATTGAAACACTGCTTTCCGCTTCCAAAGCGAACGATGTTGTGATTCTCGGTCTTTTGACACAACTGACGGAGGGCAAATTCTTTCTGGAGGATCCAACAGGAGTGGTTCCAATTGATCTTAGTCATGCGGTATATTCGTCCGGATTCTTCTGCGAGGGTAGCTTCGTGTTGGCATGTGGAAAGTATAGTGACGGCACGCTTGAAGTCTATGAAATGGGGTTTCCTATATCGGAACCGGGCTCCAGTAGCAGGGCATATTTCGGTACGGTCAATACCTGGGGAGGACGTTCCAAAAGCCTGCTGAAGTACTCCGACAAACTGGCGCGCCTGGAAGGCACAAAACATGAGGAATGTTTAGTTTTCCTTTCGGACTGCTGGCTAGATAATCCTACCGTAATGGGAAAGCTTGAGCAGCTGCTCCAAGGATTCAACGAAGCTGCCCCGATTGCAATCGTTCTGATGGGTCCATTCGCCAGCAGAACGAACGAAAATATTTACTCTCTCAAAAGCCACTTCCGAGCGTTGGGTGAAATTCTGTCCATCTGTGATAATCTTAAGACAAAATCCGACGTCGTCCTGGTGCCATCGAGTGATGATCCAGCTGCGGGGAGTATTTTACCGCGACCACCACTTCCGGAGTGTATTGCTGGCGAGTTGAGAAAATATTTTCCAAGAATTGTTCTAGCTACCAATCCGTGTAGATTGCAATACTGCACGCAACAAATTGTCGTCTGCCGGGTGGATCTGGTGACAAAGCTCTGCAGAAATACGATTCATTTCCCTACGAGTGGTCAACTGGAGGATCATGTGAGTAGCTGGGATCATTTGTTTTTTTTTCAACTTCAATCCAGTTGATTTCAATGTTGTTTTTTACAGTTTGCGCGTACCCTCATTAGCCAAGGAACGCTTGCACCGCTCCATCCGATAGCGCTTCCAATTCACTGGAACTATGATGCAGCGCTGTCGCTTTATCCGCTACCTGATTTAGTTGTGATTGGCGACCCGTGCCAGGGTTTCCAAACGACGGAACAGGAGTGTACCGTAATGAATACAGGATCGTTTCCCAAGTCCAAATTCGCTTTCAAAGTCTACATCCCGTTCAGCCGAACAGTCGAAGACTCTCAAATACCCGATGACGACTAGGAATGAACGATTTTTTTCTATTTATCATGATCACAATATACGTTTGAAACGCTTGATTTTGTGTTGGTTTCATTTTCGCTAGGTGGAACAGATTGCTTTCACTTGCATGGTTCTTGAATTAATTTATTTGTTAATTACTATCTGACCCGGCAAACTTCGTCCCGCCCAAAATAGATTTTCTGTTATCAATAACTTCAAACTTTCACATTTTCTTACTCACGATAATGGGTTCAATCGCAAAACTGTTCATTGATAAATTTTCTAATTGACCCTTCACAATTTTCTCTTAAAATAAATTACCTATTACTTCTACCAAAACGCGTCATTACGAGTATTTACGAGTATAATATCAAATTATATTCAGACACAGTTCTCGTACAATATTTTTCAATCACTTGCAAATAAGAGACTATCCACATACCACGTGGACAGGAAAAACATGATTCCCCTCCGTGGACAAACGTGGACATTTTCATACCCCTCCCCATATTGAACATTTTTTCTTATTTTATTAGATTAATTGAGGAAATAACTGAATTGCGAATAAATTAAATCTTATTTCCATTGAAGTTTATTTTGTTTCAAATTTTACTATCTGTACCTTGCCACAGATTGCTGTGCACATTGAGGATTTATGGCAGACTCGTGTTGATGGTAAACTATCTAGATCTGACCTTTTTGAGAAAATTCTCCCCAAACCATCAAACTGTCGCCTGTAAAGTTACGAGTAGAAAAATTAAATGACACGTTCTGTAAATCCTTCCAGTATGAAGGAAGTTGAATTTCTTTTTATCAGAGAAGTTCTCCTGAAATAGCGAAACCCATGTGATAAGCTTCCACATTAGTTTTTGGAATCGCAGCTTTGGAAATGAGATTTTTATGGTTTGGTAAGAATTTTCTCAAAAAGGCCTGGTCTAGATAGTTTACCATCAACACGAATGAACAGTTAGAAGTGCAACGAAGTACTTCAGAATCATTTACTGTTATTTTTGCATCAAAACAATGGGCCTGATTCTCGAATACACTTCAAATACACTTCACGGTGGAAACGGAATGAAACATATCCGCGATGACAACGGTACGGTGTCGACATCTGGATACGAGATTAGTGTTCCACTAAACTCATCATTATAATATCAAATTATCTTCAGATGTAATTTTTGTATGATATTATTATATCACATGAAGAAACCAAAATTTTCCACTCACATTAAATACCAGTTTGATACGAAGAAGTTAATTTTCATTAATGATTTTTTTTTTGAAAAGTGCTCATTCTACCTGAAAACTCATTATCTTCGACACTTCACTAACTCGTAAAACGTAGTTCAATGGCGTGCCGTTTATTTCGTTTCCACCGTGAAGTGTATTCGAGAATCACGCCCAATGTGATAATTGAGTAATTGTGCATCAATTCATAAAATCCGGAAGGTTATGACATGGTTTAATGAATAGGGGCTTCAGATTCAGGACTGATCAGCTTATTTACCGAATCAAAACCCTATCAGGAACATATGAGGAGTGATTGCACGGATAGTAGATGCGGTTTACAAGCAGTATGAGTGATTTGCGGTATCCTCTGCGTAGGACTAGAATCACACTACAACATGGCGCAGCTTGGTCGAAACCACCCCGAATGAGTTATTTGAACTGATTGATAACTAAAGATGACCTACGAGTTAGAAACTTATTGTAATTCTTGTGAAATTGACGTTAATTTTGTAAAGGAGTGAGAGTTTTTCCATCTGGTTCTATAGTTATGAAACACTGGAATTTTAGTTTTTTGAATGTTTCAAGCCTGAACACAACAATAAAGTTGAAATGGCCAGTCTTATAGATGAAGATAATTATTGTATTCTACACTATATAGTTCAATACAACCGACTTCTTGGATATCTCTGGATACTAAGAAAAAATGAGTGGTTCTATAGTTGTGAAACGCAGTGTATGTATAGTTTTTTTTTTTTATAAATTGAAAAGAATTCCAAGAAAAGAAAAGATAAAGTAAGAAGCATGCACTGATATCTATAGATCTTAACTTGACAAAGGTTTGAAGAGTGAAAGATCGAAATTTGTAAGTGATTTCGAAACGCATATCCATATATATATATATATATATATGATATAATAATCTCATACAAAAATTACATCTGAAGATAATTTGATATTATAATGATGAAACTTTAGTGGGAAACTAATCTCGTATCCAGATGTTGACACCGTACCGTTGTCATCGCAGATATGTTTCATTCCGTTTCCACCGTGAAGTATATTTGAAGTGTATTCGAGAATCAGGCACATTGTTTTGATGCAAAATTAACAGTAATGATTCTGAAGTACTTCGGTGCACTTCTAACTGTTCATTCGTGTTGATGGTAAACTATCTAGACCAGGCCTTTTTGAGAAAATTCTTACCAAACCATAAAAATCTCATTTTCAAAGCTGCGAGTCCAAAAACTAATGTGGAAGCTTATCACATAGGTTTCGCTATTTCAGGAGAACTTAAAAACTGATAAAAAGAAATTCAACTTCCTTCATACTGGAAGGATTTACAGAACGTGTCATTTAATTTTTCTACTCGTAACTTTCCAGGAGACAGTTTGATGGTTTGGAGAGAATTTTCTCAAAAAGGTCAGATCTAGATAGTTTACCATCAACACGAATCTGCCATAAATTCTCAATGTGCCACAGCAAAGTGTGGCAGGGTACAGATAGTAAAATTTGAAACAAAATAAACTTTAATGGAAATAAGATTTAATTTATTCGCAATTCAGTTATTTCCTCAATTATTCTAATAAAATAAGAAAAAATGTTCAATAGGGGGAGGGGTATGAAAATGTCCACGCTTGTCCACGGAGGGGAATCATGCTTTTCCTGTCCACGTGGTATGTGGATAGTCTCTTATTTGCAAGTGATTGAAAAATATTGTACGAGAATTGTGTCTGAATATAATTTGATATTATACTTGTAAATACTCGTAATGACGCGTTTTGGTAGAAGTAATAGGTAATTTATATTAAGAGAAAATTGTGAAGGGTCAATTAGAAAATTTATCAATGAACAGTTTTGCGATTGAACCTATCTAAGGGGGAGCTGCCATACAAATGAAAGACAAATTTGTCATGCGAATATTTTAGGGGACACGAAACGTTTCCATGGTGAATAGATACTCCTCCCCTCTCTCTTTTTTTTGTGGGGGGTGAGTGTACTGCCATACCAATCAATGAACAGTTCTGCGATTGGACCCATGAACTTGCTAATAGTAAGAAAACGTGAATGTTAGAAGGCATTGATAACAAAAAACACAAGTTTAGGGCGGGACGAAGTTTGTCGGGTCAGCTAGCAGCTTCGATATAAATGAAGACATGAAGATAAAAAATACAGCATTCTCAAGCTACAAATTTCTAGTTTAGGGATATATGAACACATAACAAATCGATGTTCAAAACTGCCCACTGGAAACTTGAAAATATTCTATACAAGGTTCAGTTAACGGAGCTCATAACTCAGGGCCCCTTAACTGACCATCTTAGTGTGCTATTCTAGCTACTATGTCCACGCAACAATCATCATGTGTCGGAAATCCCAGTTCCTTACCGCTCACATTTTCGGTCTGCTGCATCGGTAATTGGCACTATTAATAATACAACAAAGGAAGCCTCATATCAACAGTCCCGCTGTGAACAGCCCAACTGAGAACATTCGAACAATAGCAATATTTTTACGCTTGAAAAAGGTGACATGTGTTGTGCATCGAAAGAATAGGAATTCTCTTGCGCCTAAACGGCTACTGTATTATAGATAAAAAAAACAAATGTTTATCGATAGATAGCGATACTCTTACGCCTCAAAATGGTAACAGTGTAATATACAACAAAAGTTATCTTAAGATAGAAAATGTACACGAATGAATTCGGCTCTATTACAGCTGAATTGCTAAATGAGCCTAATAAAATAAACTGTTGGGATAAAAACAAAAGGTCCAGTTGTTACTCTGATGAATGTATTATTTTATAACAGAGATGCCAAGGATTTAAACAACTTCGGAGTAGTTGAGGAGGCGATCTGGCGTAGTGGTAACATCCATACCTCTCACGCTAAAGGTCACGAGTTCAATTCTCACTCCCGACATTCTTCCAAAAAACGGAAGTAAAGTGACGAATCAGCCAAAAGTGTTGGAAGTCACTGTAATACGGATAAAAAAAACTTCGGAGTAAGTAATTTCCTCGGTGCACATTTTGATAAACATTGCTCCGTGTAGATGGCTCGCGGGGGAGAATAACATTTCTGATGTTACTCTCGACACATTGATTTTTTACTAACCTTCCCGAAAAGTTATTTGTATTGCTCTAGTTTCTCCCAAATCCCATTTATGTTGTTTCAATTTTCCTCCGATTTTAAATCATTATCAGAACATCACTAATGATATTCGAATAGTTTACTAGAAAGCATTCCGACACCAAATTAATCAGTCACAGTCGCGATCTCCCCATTTTTGTTCCGAATTTTTTTTTTCGAAAAATCATAGCCCTGAAACCTGCTGCCCGATTGAAACAAGTTTTGGAGAATTCAATCAACTTTCTATTTAAATTTAACCCTCCTGTACTCGCGCATACGGTCTGACAGACCGAGAATCAATGAGGTGGCTTAACCAAATGGCTTATAAAACTGAATGAAGTAAAAGAAAAAATATTTTCTGGAGTTTTTTCATTCAATTATATATTTCTCCTTTATTCCGCGTGGCGAGTGACGTGAGATTGCAAAGTTTACTGCTTTAAGTGCGATTCACATACAACATACACGTCACGTTCACGTCCCGTCACGTCACGATACGTCAATGATTCTACCATGAAATTCTCATGAAAACATTCACATACACCAGCAACGTAACGACCCGTCAGCATACGTTCAACGAAAACGACCGGCAGGGTTTGTAGAAAAGAATAATTGACGGAGACGGACGGCTCGTTTGGTTTTTGTCTGGGCTTTGTGTCTCGGCTTTTGTTTTGATTTGGTTATACAGTAATTTACATCTACATCGACACTAAGTGTTCCGTCTGCTGGGAACTAGGGGTGGACTGTATGTAGGAAGCGTTGTTCCACTCTTGGACACAACGGGTGCATGGAAGGAACCCTCGTGTTCCTCACGCCTTAATCTACGGGTGGGAGCCCCAATGGCTCCGCTCCGTGCATGGAAAACTCTCTACATGCTCTGAAAAGAGCATTTTTTACTCTTTCGGAAATGCTTGAATAAACTCTTCTTAACCTTGATGGATTTTGGGTTTGAGTAGTGCGAGATGGAGACATGGGTTATGCTTTATTTACACTGCTTTCATTATAATTATTCACTGAATGTTTAAATACACTAAAATTCACTCGCTGCTGTTGCTGATGTTATATTCCTCCCTCTGCTGCTGACGCAGTACAGCCGCTGATGCAATGCTGCTTCTTCGTATCTTTTCTTCCTCTGCCACTTCTGCTGACGTGACACTGGATCTGATGCAATGCTGTTTGTTATTTTTCTTGCTCTGCCACTACTGCTGACATCCTAATGCCGCTGGTTCAATTCTGCTGCTATTTATTCCGTTAATGTTCACCTTTCCTTGTTGCTTGTCACACGGTCGAGATCAAACTGAATAATTTTCGCTGTTGGTGCCGCTTCTTATATACCCTCATTTGGGTAAGTGCATTGTGACGAAACTAAAGTGGGCGTGGCTTACGAAACGAATACTTTTCAGTGCGCTTCTCGGACTGAACATACTCCCCGCCAGAGAGTGTTGGGTTAGAGTTGTCGGAATTCTCCATGATTGGGAGTGGGGCGAGTTTGTGAATCGGACGTTTGTATGTACCAGATTTTGTTTTCACGTCTACCACTCTGACAAGACCATCAGCTCCAGGATAGGTTTTGATAACACGGCCTAACTTCCAGCATTGAGGTGGGAGGTCATCTTCCTTCAAAAGGACAATTAAACCCGGTTGTACATTGGCTTGTTGTTTAGTCCATTTTTTTCGAACTTGCATCTCAGTCACATATTCCTTTGACCATCTTTTCCAAAAATGTTCACGCAGTTTTTGAACGTATTGCCAGCGAGACAAACGATTTGTTGGGATTTCATCGTATGAGGGCTCAGGCAGAGCAATAAGAGGACGATCAATCATCAAATGACCCGGGGTGAGCGCTTCTAAATCAGTTGGATTACTGGAGTGTGCATATAATGGTCTCGAATTTAGTATGGCTTCTATTTGGCATAGGAGGGTGGAAAATTCGAAAATTGTCAGAGATGTAGATTTGTACACGCGTTTCAACACCGACTTTACACTTTTTACTCCTGCTTCCCAGAGACCGCCAAAGTGTGGTGCTCTAGGTGGTATTGTTTTCCATTCGATCTCTTTTACTTGACATAATTCAAAAATGTGCTTTTGCATTCTCTCTCTCTTGAACATTTGATACAGCTCGTGCAATTCCGCTTTTGCTCCTATGAAGTTACTTCCATTATCACTGTATACTGTTTCAGGAATACCACGACGTGAAATGAAGCGCTGGAACGCCGTCAGAAAGGCTTCGGATGACAAGTTTTCTACCGCTTCTAGATGCATCGATTTCGTAACCATACATACAAATATACATATATAACCTTTTACAGGAATCGCTCTTCGTGTTGATTGTTTAACAAATATAGGTCCAGCAAAATCTATTCCAACTGTTTGGAAGGTAGGCGCAGCATGAATTCGGTATGATGGCAAATCACCCATTTGCTGATCTATGGTGATTGGTTGGGTTTTAAAACATATTACACAACTTCTTATAACCTTTCGAACTGTGGACTTTGCATTAATGAGCCAAAATTGTTGTCGCATTATATTGATCACGCCAGATGCTCCGATGTGTAGATTTTCTCTGTGTATTGAGGCTATTAACTTGTGCGTTATTGCATTTTTATCTGGCAGAATTAATTGGTGTCTTGCATCGTATGGAAGACTTGCTCGGTGAATTCGTCCTCCCACACGGAGTAATTCATTTTGAATGAATGGTTTCAAACTGCTGAGACGATGATTGTTTTCCCCTGATTTCACACACTCAATTTCATAGGAGAGTTCGTGAGATTGTATCGCACACACTATGTTATACATTGCCTTTCGCAATTCGAGGATGGTAGGGTACAATGACGTTGTTCTTTCGTTTCGGTTTTTGCGACAATTTGTTATAAATCGTAATACGTATGCTATGATTCGCTGCGTTTTTCTGAATGATTCATATTTAGTGAGGACGTTGAACTCTGCATACTTCATTATTGTATGCACTGATATTGTTGGCTTTAATTCTGGAATATCGCAATCTAAAAGCGTCTCAGGGATTTCGAATTGATACGTTGCGTTTTGGAGAAATTTCGGTCCGTTCCACCACATATTATTTGTAGCTAACTTAGCAACTGTTTGTCCTCGCGACACTATATCCGCTGGATTCTGAGAACTGCTGATATATTTCCATTCATAATGGTCGTTAGAGTTAATTTCACTGACTCTGTTTCGAACATATACTTGAAGATTATTCAAAGGTTTGCGAATCCAAGCCAAAGTTACTTGACTATCAGACCATAAGGTGATTGACTTAAAGTTTAACTTCATTGCCTTAGCTATCTTGGTTACTAGACGTGAAAGTAACAATGCTGCAAGAAGTTCCATTCTTGGGATACTCAATGGGGCGATTGGTGCGATTTTTGATTTGCTACTAAGAAGTTTCGTGCTAGCAGTTCCATTCGAATGTACAGAACGAATGTAAACACATGCACCGTACGCTACTTGTGATGCATCGGCAAATCCGTGTAGTTCATATGACATTGCATTGTAACACATTGCTGATCTTGGAATGCGAATTTCATAAACAGCTGTTAGAGAAAGTTGAAATTCCCTCCATCGCTCATGAAGTGGTTCAGGCAATTCGTCATCCCAATTTAGTTGTTCTTTCCATAAATCTTGCATAACAATCTTTGCACTAACAATAACTGGAGATATCAGTCCAATTGGATCAAATATTCTGGCGATGACTGAAAGTACTTGTCGCTTTGTTGGATGTTCAATATTTTCGAAGTTCTGTGTTACAAATATGAGTTCGTCTGTATGAGGATTCCACATCAAGCCAAGCGTTTTAATAACTTCATTGGCACCACAATCTCCAATGGAGATGAACGTATCTCTGTCGTCATGTGGAACTGTATCTAAAAGCTGGGAATCATTGGATGACCATTTGTGAAGATGCATACCTCCGCATCGTAGGAGCCCACATAATTGTCTTTGCATTTCCATGGCTTCATGAAAGTTATTAGATCCAAACAATGTATTGTCAACGTAAAAATCATCCTCAATGATTTTAGAGGCAAGTGGAAATCTTTCGCTTTCATCACGAGCTAACTGTAAAAGTGCCCTAGTTGCAAGAAAGGGGGCTGATGCAGTTCCGTATGTAACAGTGGATAACTCTAATACCCGTAGTCGTTGATTAGGGTCTTTTCTCCAGAAGATTCGCTGCATCGGTGTATGAGTATGGTCCACGATTATCTGCCTATACATTTTGGCGATGTCAGCACTAAGAACGTACTTGTATCTACGAAATCGTAAAACTATTGATAGCAAATCGGATTGCACTGTAGGCCCTGTCATTAGGCAATCATTAAGCGAACATCCCCTCACCTTTGCTGATGCATCGAACACTACTCTACACTTTGTAGTTGAGTTGGAAGGGCGAATTACGGCATGATGAGGAAGATACCATTTTCGTAAATTTGGAGCATCCTCCGATTCCTGTATTTCTTTGCAATGATTGAGAGCTTCATATTCTTCAATGAATGCATCGTATTGAGCTTTTAGCTCAGGTTGTCGACAAAGTTTGGTTTCAAGTAAATAAAAACGGCGTAGGGCTAACGAGCGTGAGTCAGGGAACTGGATGTTGTTGTTTTTTAACGGTAGCTCAACAATATATCGACCAGAGACGTCTCTTCTATGTGTAGTTTGAAAGTTCTGTTCACACATTTCTTCTTCTGATGTGGTTTCTGTTTCGGGATGAATACTCTCGGTCTCCCAAAATTTTTGAATCAGGTCTCCGAGTGGATCTGAATGTACGACATGTGATTGTAAAACTGTTGATGGATATGCATTTTCGATAAATTTTCCACCCAACAGCCATCCTAATTTTGAGTCGTGCATGTCAGGGAGATTCTCAGAGATCTTCAGATACCCTGGTTTGAGCAACTCATAGAAGTGATCCATGCCAATTAATAAGTCGATTGGGCCAGATTGATGGAAAAGAGGATCAGCGAGATCAATTCCTGGAGGGATTTCCCAACATTCAATGTTAATAGACTTGCCGGGGATATGACCGGTTATCTGTTGTGCCACCAGACAATGTAGGAAAAAAGAATAGTCTCGGCATTTCGAACGAACTTGCACAATTGCTTTCTCCTTGAGAGTGGTTCTTGTGCTACCAATACCCGAAATAGGAATATTCACTTCTTCTACCTGAATGTTTAAATCTGTAGCCATGGATTTGGTTATGACCTGTGAACCGCTATCGATAAGGGCTCTGCATTGATGAGGATGTTCGTCACGATCAATGATGTCGACTAGAGCAGTCAGTAATAACACCTGACTTGTCTGAAGCTGTGGTTTTACTGGAACTCTGGAATGAGAAGCGTTGACTGGAGTGTTGTCCTGGGGAGTCTCGAAGGTTGTGATGTGTCCTTCCTGATGTAGTAATGTATGGTGTTTCCGTTGACATTTCGAACAAGTCTTCTTAGATGGGCAATTAGTTGCCCGATGTCCGCTTCGCAAACAATTGAAGCACACGTTTTGCTGTTTTACTTTTTCATGACGCTGCTTCACCGGAAGCCCATTAAATTCTGGGCACTGGAACGAATAATGCTTGCTGCTACAGAACTCACAACTATTTGTTGGCAATGTTGACGTTGCTGCATTTGCTCTTAATGATGATGATTTCACAGTAGCACGTTGAGGTTCGGAATGCGTAGTAGATTTCCGGCATCTCTCAAGAACCGAAGCGTGTTCCTTGAGAAAGATAATTGTTCGATGATATGTGGGCAACTCACCTTTTTTCATCGTCGATTCCCACAGCTTTCGTGTATTACCGTCCAGAGCGCGTGAAATGAGAAATACAACAAGGCTTTCCGACACTCCAGTGAGTTCTTGCCCCAAGTGTTTTAAATTTTCAATATGGGAGTCGAATTTTTCTATTATTCCTTGAAGTTCGATGTGGTTCTCGTTCACCATGCGCTTTACTTCTAGAATGCCTTCAAGATGTCGATCAATCAGCCGCCGCTTGTCCGCATATCGCTCCTCCAAAATTTTCCAAGCATACTCATAATTACCGTCACTGATCGTTTTTGCATCGATCAGTCCGGCTGCATCTCCAATGAGTGCCTTCTCTAGATGGTAGAGTTTGATGCGTGGTAACTCATTGCTTCTATCGATTATGTCTTTGAACATAACCTTGAATTTTTCCCAATTTTCGAACTGTCCATCGAAAGTTGGTACGACCCGAGGGAGTGGTTGTTGAACTACGACCGGCTGTTGGATATTGTGAAGCTGCGGTGCGGTGAATGCATTTATGTTCTCCATACATGTTTGCAGATGGATGGCCACTTCATCATATAGATCGCAAAACGAGATGTGCTGTTGGTCCTGCTCTTGCCGTTTGTCGGATGGGAGTTTGGTAATTATTTCCTGATGCCATTTCATGAAGTTGCTGTGAGCATTTTCTGCGTTGCTTTTATACACCTTGATTTGCGCTAGTGTTAACTCTGTTTGCTCCATTCTCGCAACCGTGATTGTATCTTTAATTCTGCTGATTACCCGCAAAGCCGTTCCACGGTTATGCATTAGCGAGTCAATTTCTTCGGTGACACTTGATTCTTCCGCCTTGGCGGATGTTTTCGCTGGTGTTCTCTTCGTCATTTTGCTCACTTTGCTTGAATGATTGTCCGTTATTCAAATGCCTTAGCAATGTTTGTTTGTTTTTGTTTTTCTTAACTTCACTTCAAAAACTTTTTTGTTGATTTTCTTCTATTTTTTTTTTTTTTTTTTTTTTTTTTTTTTTACACCATGTTCCACTGCACTACTCTATACCCAATTTGTTGCTCGTAACTGTTAAGCGATCTGTGTGTTGCTGTGTTTTGCTGGTCACCAATCTGGTTTGAAGGACCAAATGTTCCGTCTGCTGGGAACTAGGGGTGGACTGTATGTAGGAAGCGTTGTTCCACTCTTGGACACAACGGGTGCATGGAAGGAACCCTCGTGTTCCTCACGCCTTAATCTACGGGTGGGAGCCCCAATGGCTCCGCTCCGTGCATGGAAAACTCTCTACATGCTCTGAAAAGAGCATTTTTTACTCTTTCGGAAATGCTTGAATAAACTCTTCTTAACCTTGATGGATTTTGGGTTTGAGTAGTGCGAGATGGAGACATGGGTTATGCTTTATTTACACTGCTTTCATTATAATTATTCACTGAATGTTTAAATACACTAAAATTCACTCGCTGCTGTTGCTGATGTTATATTCCTCCCTCTGCTGCTGACGCAGTACAGCCGCTGATGCAATGCTGCTTCTTCGTATCTTTTCTTCCTCTGCCACTTCTGCTGACGTGACACTGGATCTGATGCAATGCTGTTTGTTATTTTTCTTGCTCTGCCACTACTGCTGACATCCTAATGCCGCTGGTTCAATTCTGCTGCTATTTATTCCGTTAATGTTCACCTTTCCTTGTTGCTTGTCACACGGTCGAGATCAAACTGAATAATTTTCGCTGTTGGTGCCGCTTCTTATATACCCTCATTTGGGTAAGTGCATTGTGACGAAACTAAAGTGGGCGTGGCTTACGAAACGAATACTTTTCAGTGCGCTTCTCGGACTGAACACTAAGCTAATTGAACAGATCTGTGATGCAACACGTTTAATTAGACATTTTTACCTCTAGTTGGACATTTTTGTAAACATTGAGTTCGGGGCCCAAATTATGGCCCCACATTGAAAGTCGCCCCCAGTCGCAAATGTCCAATTACTGGTCAAAACCTGTCAAAACCGACTCCAATGCGACACTAAGTGGTGCCTCAACATATCGCTTTATAAGTAACTTATTGTATTTTTTATGCTAACATATCTCTTAGCTCCAAATTTCTGAGTGAAAATCATTCGCGACTAGTTGAAAGAATTATTCTATTTATTATTATTATTGCATAAGGGTCGGACTACGGGGTTTAAGCATTTAAATAATTGAATTCAATGATTCTCATTGAATTTTTCAAAATTTAGAACTGATTCTAGGCATGCTGATTTGAAAGAGGGCATTGCAATTTAAAATTGTTGTAGGTGGCGACACCATGAATAAAATTAAATAAATCATTCGTTTGGCATTTGACGTGACGGTGCTGGTGGAGGCATTGACTGCATGTGTGAATTGGTGGAGACGTTGACGGAGCGTAGACGTTCTTCTCCGTAACGTGCTATGTGAATCGCACATTATTCTGGAAGCCACCTAACTTTTTAGCTCCTATTGATTATCGAGTCGATAACAAATGAGGACACGACTTCAAATCTCACCTAGTGACGAACTATACTCACGCCGTTCGCCTACGGGAATGCAAACATTTGACCCATCTCACGTCATTCGCCGCGTGGAATAAGGGAGTTTGTCTTTGAATAAATACCAATAACGCCTAAAAATACATAATAGCAATATAAAAGAGTCTGTGAGTACACGAGTTGCGATTTTTCGCGCGAGTACAGAAGAGTTGAAGAAATTTTTAAACTGGTGAGAAAACTTTCTCATAAATTGAATAAAATATTGTTGTATACAGGTGGTTAGGTAACTGATTCGGAATATTTTTCCTGAGTATTTTTTTTTTAAATTTGGCTTTGAACCATACGTATGATTCCAACTTGAATTCCCATCCCTTATTCTAAGACGCCATTTTAGTATTTTTGTATGAACAATATTCAAGTAATTTAACCTTCGTTCATTTTTCAAACAGGACAAATTTATTCACGTTCTTGAATGACAGATGACGCTACGTTCACTTCATCGAACATTCACTCCTACATGCACAAGTAACCTCAATTCGTCTAAAGCCAGGCGCAATGACGTTGACTGGAAGCCTTTTACGAATGAGCACAATCTATCTATCTATCTATCTATATATAAAAATGGATTTCTGTCTGTCTGTCTGATTCTTATGGACTCGGAAACTACTGAACCGATCAACATGAAAATTGGTATGTAGGGGTTTTTGGGCCCGGGGAAGGTTCTCGTGATAGTTTGAGACCCCTCCCCCCTCTCTAAGGGGGAGGGGGTTGCCATACAAATGAAACACATATTTCTGCATAACTCGAGAACTAATCAAACAAATGGAACCAAATTAAGCATATGGAGGTTATAGGGTGCAATAAATGTTCCTATGATGGTTACACTGCCCACCCCCCTCTTTAAGGGGGGGCTGCCATACAAATGAAACACAAATTTCTGCATTACTCGGG
Organism: Toxorhynchites rutilus septentrionalis; assembly: GCF_029784135.1. Taxonomy (NCBI): domain Eukaryota; kingdom Metazoa; phylum Arthropoda; class Insecta; order Diptera; family Culicidae; genus Toxorhynchites; species Toxorhynchites rutilus. The sequence continues at coordinate 36,491,515 of NC_073744.1, forward strand.
AATTATTCAAGCAAATGAAACCAAATTAGGCATATTGAGGTTTTAGGGTGCAATAAATGTTCATATGATGGTTAGACTCTCCACCCCCCTCTTTAAGGGGGGGCTGCCATACAAATGAAACACAAATTTCTGCATTACTCGGGAATTATTCAAACAAATGAAACCAAATTAGGCATATTGAGGTTTTAGGGTGCAATAAATGTTCATATGATGTTTAGACTCCCCACCCCCCTCTTTAAGGGGAGGGACGCCATACAAATGAAACACAAATTTCTGCATTACTCGAGAATTAATCAAGCAAACGAAACCAAGTTTAGCAAGCGAAGATTTTAGGGTGCAGTAAATGTTTTTACGGTGGTTAGATACTCCTCCACCCTCTCTTGGGGGGAGGGGTGTCTGCCATACAAATGAAACACAAATTTCTGCATTACGTTTGCCATTTACCACAATCAAATGCCATACAAATGAAACACAAATTTCTGCATTACTCGAGAAATCATCAAGCAAATGAAACAAAATTTTGCATGTGAAGGTTTTAGGGTGCAATAAATGTTTCTATGGTAGTTAGACTCTCCCCCTCTCTAAGGGGGGCTGCCATACAAATGAAACACAAATTTCTGCATTACTGTTTATGAGAAATGTTTCTATTATGGTATGACACCCCTCTCTCCTCTGGAATGGAGAGGAGATCCCATAAAAATATTACACATAAATCAACCAAAAATATTTCAGCCAAACATGACAATTGAAAATTTTCTGAAAACTCTGAAGGAAAAAGGGAAAGTTCGGAAAATTAAATTGACATATGTTCTACAAGTACATAGTGACAAGGACTGTTAGTCCACTTGATGTTTATGCTAACGAAATTGATCTTTGTACGAAACTGGAAATGGATTTTAATGTGATGAAACGCACTCCTATATCTTCTTCTATCTATACCCAAAAAAAAAGGATCGCCAGACGTGTTGATAAGAGCAGAACTCGAGGAAGGAATTGTCCGATTTAGGGCTGTCTTTATTCTATCATATTTTCTGTATAAAACATTTATTCCATGTAACGGAGAAACATGTTATTTACAAGTGGTTGAAAAATCTTGAACGAGAATTGTGTCTGAAAATAATCTGATATTATAATGATGAGTTTTGTTAGAAATATTAGGAATTTTATAGTAAAAAGTAAATTCAACGGAGACGAATAGAAGATTAATCAATGAACAGTTCTGCGATTGGACCCATGAACTTGCTAATAGTAAGAAAACGTGAATGTTTGAAGGTATTGTTAAAAAAAACAAATTTTTGGCGGAACGAAGTTTGCCGGGTCAGCTAGTGAATTATAGAAAAACTTCAGATCACTCGCTCGAATTACAAAATGACAATAACGCTGTTATCATCAATCCTGATAAAACACCATCAGGAGAGGAAAGCACGTGTGAGGCTGTCCACATACCACTTGGAAATGAAAGGCACGATTTTGGACACCCCCTCCCCCTCCGTGGACAAGCGTGGACATTTTCTATACGCCTCTACAAGTTGTTGTGTTTTTTCACCAAAAAAATAGAAATGCTGAAAATTTTGCTGAAAAAAAAATTGGGAATGTGTTTGAATTGCGCTTAAATGCCACTCTGAGTTTGTTTTCTATTCTATGTTTTTATATCGATAGAAATGTTGGCTTTATTGATAGTAGATGTTTGTTATTAATCCTTTGATTTTTTCCTCAACCCGCGAAGTTATTTGTATCGCTGTTAGGTTTCTTCTAAGTTCCATTTTCGTTATCATAAACCGATGTAAGCTGGCTGAACTGTTTGAGTTTTCAAGAAATGAGACAAAAAAATCAAAGATCTTGGTATTAGTATTCAGCTATTGGAAATCTTCGGGGAAAACTGAATATTGAACCAAAACAGTAGGAGTACAAAAATTGAAATACATGTTATCACGTTTTTAAGATATAAACATGTTGTGTTGTGTCGTGTGGTTTGGCTCGTTCATCTCTCGAACTGCCGCTCATGCTAGTAGACGTTGGTCAGTGCCTAATATCTGATGCCGTTCACTTAACTGATCCGCAAATTCGTCATTCTATCAACCCCTTAGTGTATTATTTAATACATCATAACTCAAGTGATGATTCTACTTGATTTCACAACACCATCAACGAAAAACTTTTACCAGCGTCTGAACAAATGACAATATCTGATAATAGCGGGTGGAATAACTCCAAGCATTTTTACCGGACCGACAAAGAAATATGAGGTTTGACATTATTCTAATGGAAGAGTACGTCATTTTGGTCAATTTTCAACGTTGATCGCTGATTCGTTAAGTTGCTAACTGTTCTTGTAGAAATTTATCGACTGGTAATTTGTTAAATAAAGATACATTTCGCTTCCCCAACGATTTTCCTTGTCGCTCAACATTTGTGATTAACTTATTGATCGCCAGCCACGATTTGCTTCAAAACTGCGAATTTTCATTCCGTTCGTAAAGCTAGTCGTTGATTGAGATGCGATCCATTGAATGTATTAGGGTCAAGTATTGTAAAATCCATACATTCTAGCGTTTCACGTAACCAAGTTTCATCAGGTGCTCATGAACATAGATAGTCGTAATAAATTCAATTAATATGGCATGACTGTGGATTATTTTTTACAATCATCAGTGGCGATACGAACTTTCTGGACAACCCAATAGAAGCGTGTTCCAGAAAATATTACATTTCAACAAAGACGAACAGCGCTGCTTGGGAAACTACTTCAGAGATACGGTCTGTGCCCCTATGGAGGAATTTGTTGTTCGTGGTTCATTCTCACAAAACCTTGGAAGTTCTTAAAAAACAGAATGTCACAAGATTCAACATGTTTCGCTGGCGTCTTCATACTGCCGCAATACATGATCCTTCAAAACCAATGAAAATAAATCGATGTCTCTCAGTTCATATACGTTACTCTCAAAATACAAATCTCAGCAAAGAAGATCAACGATATAAAGAAAATATTCGACCTGGTAGCACTAACAAACAGCTCAACACTTTTATTGGTAAACAGGGATAAATTTCTTGGAAATGCAGCATAGATTTCATATATTATTGAACACAGCAGATATTTTTTTCAAAATATTCATTGCACGTGCCCACGTGAACATTGCCGTGAACAAGCGTGGACATTTTCGTAGCCATGCATCCCTGGTAGGCCGAGGAAGGGATTTAGTTCCCTCGTCGCATTCTCTTTGATCTCCTCGATCGACTGAAATCTCTTTCCACGAAGAGGCAACTTCAACTTGGGGAACAAAAATGGTATGGTATGGTATTTATTTGATGTTTGGTCAAATACACCCTTATTCTGTATTTCGATCGATTCGAAATATTTCGAACGACTTATTAAAATTCCATTCTGCATTCCGTTCGAGTTGTTTTTGCAATTCGTTCGATCTGTTTCTCTTAAAACATTGAATGGGCAAAACGTTCAAAATAGGGAAAGCGAAATTATAACTCGAACGAAATGCAAATCTGGCGGAATGCAGAATAGGGGTGATAATTCAGTACAATTCGGGACCGGTGCGATGGCGCTCTATCATCATGCAAAATCCAAGAATTGTCGGCTCACATTTCCGGCCGATTGAGACGTACAGGCAGACACTAATAATCGGATGGCATAAAAATCTGACAGATGTGCGTCTTAAGGTCGTACCAACAAAAAATGGGTTCCCGCATGCACGGTACGTTTAAATAAAAAAACCCGGTTCATTTTGATAATAGTGTATATGCAAAATTTCGAAGAGGTCAGGAAAAGGTCGATAATTAAAAACAAAAGAAAAAAGATAAAGAGCTGAAGACACGAACAAAGGAACAGAAGCAGAAGTAAAAAATTACTACCGTAATTCATTCAACTATTGATTTAAATTAATTTAACTTGTTTACAAAAAACGACCTGTTGCTACTAGTCAGATCTTTTGACGATATGTCAGAACAAATATCCCAGTCGAAAGATATAAATAAAGGGTGTGTCACATCAAATTGCATCACGGAAAACACGCTGTAGAAATTCGCCCAGTAGACCGATCCTTTTGAAAATTTTAGACAGTGAAATAAAAACTATTAAACAACTTTTGGCATTTTCTTTTTATTCATACGTCGAGCCCAAGCCCGTATGCTCGCACCTTCCTCTTTACCCCGTCCATAAGGTTCTGTACAACGTCAGGTTGTAGTTTTTTTTTGAACAGAAATCCATTTTCTCTTGAAGTCCGCCTCCGATTTGACAACTTTTGGGTTCTTCCTGAGGGCCTGCTTCATAATCGCCCAATATTTCTCTATTGGGCGAAGCTCCGGCGCGTTGGGCGGGTTCATTTCCTTTGGCACGAAGGTGACCCCGTTGGCTTCGTACCACTCCAACACCTCCTTTGAATAGTGGCACGAAGCTAGATCCGGCCAGAAGATGGTCGGGCCCTCGTGCTGCTTCAATAGTGGTAGTAAGCGCTTCTGTAGGCACTCCTTAAGGTAAACCTGCCCGTTTACCGTGCCAGTCATCACGAAGGGGGCGCTCCGCTTTCCGCAAGAGCAGATCGCTTGCCACACCATGTACTTTCTGGCAAACTTGGATAGTTTCTGCTTGCAAATCTCCTCCGGAACGCTGAATTTGTCCTCTGCAGAGAAGAACAGGCCCGGCAGCTGACGAAAGTCCGCTTTGACGTAGGTTTCGTCGTCCATTACCAGGCAATGCGGCTTCGTCAGCATTTCGGTGTACAGCTTCCGGGCTCGCGTGTTCCCCACCATGTTTTGCCTTTCGTCGCGGTTAGGAGTCTTCTGAACCTTGTATGTACGCAGGCCCTCCCGCTGCTTGGTCCGCTGGACGAATGAACTTGACAAATTCAGCTTATTGGCGACATCCCGGACCGAACTTCTCGGATCACGTCTAAACTGCTTAACTACGCGCTTGTGATCTTTTTCACTGACGGAGCATCCATTTTTGCCGTTCTTCACCTTCCGGTCGATGGTTAGGTTCTCGAAGTATCGTTTTAGTACTCTGCTGACCGTGGATTGGACGATTCCCAGCATCTTACCGATGTCCCGATGTGACAACTCCGGATTCTCGAAATGAGTGCACAGGATTAATTCACGACGCTCTTTTTCGTTCGACGACATTTTTCCAAATTTACGAAAAATTGACAGTGAAGCATGGCCAACGTGATCTATACACTCTTATCTGATTATAAGCGAAAGCTGAAGATATAATTCCTAAAAATTAAATTTCTACAGCGTTTTTTCCGTGGTGCAATTTGATGTGACACACCCTTTAGAATTCGAAAATTTCCCTTCCTCTTTAATCGGTGAACTATTTTTTCAGGACGTTTCGGATGAATCATCTGGTCACATCCGATTTTCTTCAAAACTGTTCTTCTATTCATAATCTTGTCAACATTTTTAAACGTCTTCAGCGTGATTCGCTGACAACTGTATGAATTGTTAGCGATATTTTTTTCGCCATTCCTACCATTCCAACTGCTTGGTGATCTTCCATGCACTAGTCTAGAATTAACCACCCAGTGGGTCGAAAAAAGTAGTATAACTTTGCTATCTAACTATGTATTGGTGCTTCCAAAATATCCACTCCTGGTTTTACTTTCAAACTTCTTCAATCTTACCTATTCTGTACAAGGCAAAAAACAAATGTTATCCTACTGCTATCAAGTTAACCTGTTTCTCTGACTATCTTCTTTACAATGTGATACAAGTTTCCTCTGTGGTAAAATCGCGCACAACTGTTTGTAACAGCAGCTTTGGGCATTTAATATTTGACTAACTTTTTAAGTTACTCTCCTCATCTGTGTGTGGCCGACTCTTGAGTGGTTCTACTGACTAATAAACTAGTGATTATTTACAGCTATCATTAAATGGTGAATTAAAAGCAAAATAGAGGCAAATATATTCAACAACATTTTTGCATCATATTAAATCTTAATATGTTTAATACAATATCACATTTTGGTTATTTTCAGCGTTTTATTTGGGTTGAGATTTCTGACTGTGGTGAGCCGGCCAAAAAATGAAACTAGACAAGATAGATGCCTATTTGATTATGTCTCTTTGTTTGTTTTTCTCATAAATGCCGCCCCGCCAGAGCCCAAATCGGGTTCATCAATAATTTTGCGCTTATCTGCACTCTTACTCAAAATGGCGCGCTAATATTTGCAGTGGGTCTCCCAAAAGGAAATACACAAACTTAATGACCTTTTCGAAGTCGCGCCACCACCTCTGTCGATCATTCCCACGAGGTTCGTTCACATGCCACGCACACACTCGCAGTACGCAAAGAGAGCAAGCATGTTGTGCTCTTTATTCACTGCGATTTTTTTTGCCATTCTTGCCCCGCAAGAACTGTCCACGCGTAAGGGTAAAAAATTATCTCCGGCTGAGACCGATACTTGACGGAGGTATGAAAAATTTTCATGCGTGGAATCGATTCTCGTAGTCCCGCTGGAATCGCGTTCGTGCCGATTCGCGCTCCTCTGCGTCCAAATACCAGAGAGTGATGGCGTAGCGAGTTCTATGAGCCGGTTGAACTTCGTGTGGATTCCGACGATCAGACCAGAAGAATAGTATCCGATCGAAAATTGGCTCAATGTCGGCAACCCGGTCATTGCAACCCTCGGGGAAGATTCTAGGTGAAATAAATGGTCCAAATTGAAATACGGCTGTGGTTGAAGATAAATAACGCTACCAACCGCAAGAGCCCGCCACTCTGTTGCACATCCCAGTTGAGATTTAGGTAATATATCGCTGTGATGCATCGCCCGTCTCGGTTGGGGTTGTCCACGTGTTTGACATAATGCGAACCGGATCCGGGATAGCATGCAACCATTGCCTGGAAAAAAGAAAGAAAGCTGCAATTAGCGAAAGCTTAATTCTCTGATCGAGTGAAGGGTAATAATCACACTTGATTTTATTCTCTAACATCCTGATAAATCCCACACTGACACCTTCGTCCAAATATTTGCCCCGCGTGTTTGTGTACACAAAAATGACTGCCGCTTGCAACGATTTATGCGCGCGAGCAGTACTCATTCCTGGCGTACGTGACTTCGTGTTCGCTTGTTTTTGATGGAGTCGACTCAGTGAAGCGCACAACGGACGGAGAGACGGAGAGCAACGGAAAGAAAGGAAAGCAATCGCAATTCGCTGCGCAGTGCCTTCACCGTGGCGGGATTCGCGCAACGCTTTTCTCTTGCCGTTGTACTGCTAGTACAGCACCGATCCATCCCCCCGCTGGCGCTAATTTTCATCCGAGCCCCAAGAAGACTGAGTAAGAGGTTCGCCGTATCTGAAATGCAGCGTCGTAGCTTCATCGATCCGATGTGACAACGATAGCGAGGTATGGATGCTTGGTAATCTGAGACACATGTCGCAAGGGATGATGTGGTTTGCGTATTGATAACGATAAGGAATCTTTGTGCGCGAGTTAAAGGAAGTCGGGTGCTTGATTGAATGTTGATATACATTTGGCAATTTTGGCACAATATCACACCGAGGTTATCGGGATAACGGCTCTCAAGATTTTTGTCTCGGTTCCGTAGTGCATTCGTTAGTACGAAACATAAATTTTCATTATCAACGTAACTTGTGATACATTATCGCTGGATTGGATTGTCAGGCAGTGATAACTTTCCTACGATTTTTGTTGAGTGACGACTAGGGATTGCATTACCGTGTCAAAATTTCAATAACCGATTATTCGGTAATAAAAATTCCATTACCGGTAAAACGGTTAAATTACCACCAAAAAAATACTTTAAAATAAACCGTTTTCTTGAACAAATCACTTTAATTGTTAATGATTAATTTACAAGAAAACATTTTGTTTTTACTACTTAGTTTGTTGATTAAAGTAAGACTTAAAGGCACAAAAAATGTTAATTTTGTCGTCTTCTAATGTGGATCGGATCTCATTAACGAAATTTTCGGAAGAGGAAAACGCACGATCAGAATCCAATAATGTTAGGCGTAGTGTACGAAGAGCATCGAATGCCATTGTCATGTATTTGCCTCTGTACGAAAACTCTTGTCTTAGGATTTTCATCAATCCGAGCTTGGGCTGGAACTTGATACCTTTGATTGCTGCAATCGTCGTTCAAGTTTTTCCTTGATGCCGAACTGTTCTGCAGGTTCTGCATCGTCCAGTGAATTTTTTGCCTCCTGTTGTCCAGCTATTGAATCAATGCCATAATCGTCAAATTTTGTCGAGTAACAAACGATTTCAAATGCCTGCTTGGTAAATACAGTCCGTGACGTTTGATAGAAGACGCCGAAGTCATCATTAATTGTGCCACGACCACGAGCAGAATGATTTATCATATACGCGAATAAATCTGCATATACGAAACGTTGATCTGCAATCTTCTCAATCAGGACATCGAACAGCTGCTTCGAACAGCTGCTTCGAAATTTCTGATGGTGGCCCCGATAGCCATCAGCTTCATAAAGGGTGCAGTTCTTCCAGTATAGCGGTTCAACAGCGACCAGAACTAGTTCGAGGGCATCAACCAATCTCTTATCACTGTCAGTTCTCCATCGCTGAAGCTTATCCTGTGTTTCGTTTTAGATCGATCAGCAATTTTTGCACTGAAGCTCGGAGGTCGTAGAATCGACGCAACATTGCTAGTTGTGCATTTTCGATCTTATTTTTATTCTCGAGTAATATTTCAAAGCGGCATAAAGGCAAATATTATTTATGGTGTGAGAATGAAAATTACCGAAATTACCGATTTTTGATTGTAAAATCACCGATTCGATACGATAAATCACAGAACATTGCCAAAATATGCTCATTATTTATGGAATCCACGGGATAGCGAACGACATTGTCAGTAGTTATCTCTTCGGTAGACAACAATATGTAACACTGATATAACGGTAAAAGAACTCTGAGTCCAACAAATATTGGCATACTTCAAGGCAGTAACAATGGACCTCTACTATTTCTAATGTACGCCAAAGACATTGGAAACCTGCCTTTGAAAGGAACAGCCAAACTGTTTGCGGATGACACAGCTTTATTTTATCCATGCTGTGACTCGAGATCAGTAGTCTCATTAATGGAAAACGACCTAGCAATCCTTAGGGAATATTTCCGTGCCCACTTGCTATAACTTGATCTAAAAAAAATAAATACAAACTCTATCACTTAGCACGAAAAAAACATTACTTATTCAGACCCTAAAATATTAAATGTACCTAAAGGGTGTGTCACATCAAATTGCATCACGGAAAAAACGCTGTAGAAATTCGCCCAGTAAACCGATCCTTTTGAAAATTTTAGACAGTAAAATAAAAACTATTAAAAAACTTTTGACATTTTCTTTTTATTCATACTTCGAGCCCAAGCCCGTATGCTCGCACCTTCCTCTTTACCCCGTCCATAAGGTTCTGTACAACGTCAGGTTGTAGTTGTTTTTTGAACAGAAATCCATTTTCTCTTGAAGTCCGCCTCCGATTTGACAACTTTTGGGTTCTTCCGGAGGGCCTGCTTCATAATCGCCCAATATTTCTCTATTGGGCGAAGCTCCGGCGCGTTGAGCGGGTTCATTTCCTTTGGCACGAAGGTGACCCCGTTGTCTTCGTACCACTCCAACGCGTCCTTTGAATAGTGGCACGAAGCTAGATCCGGCCAGAAGATGGTCGGGCCCTCGTGCTGCTTCAATAGTGGTAGTAAGCGCTTCTGTAGGCACTCCTTAAGGTAAACCTGCCCGATTACCGTGCCGGTCATCACGAAGGGGGCGCTCCGCTTTCCGCAAGAGCAGATCGCTTGCCACACCATGTACTTTCTGGCGAACTTGGATAGTTTCTGCTTGCGAATCTCCTCCGGAACGCTGAATTTGTCCTCTGCGGAGAAGAACAACAGGCCCGGCAGCTGACGAAAGTCCGCTTTGACGTAGGTTTCGTCGTCCATTACCAGGCAATGCGGCTTCGTCAGCATTTCGGTGTACAGCTTCCGGGCTCGCGTGTTCCCCACCATGTTTTGCCTTTCGTCGCGGTTAGGAGCCTTCTGAACCTTGTATGTACGCAGGCCCTCCCGCTGCTTGGTCCGCTGGACGAATGAACTTGACAAATTCAGCTTATTGGCGACATCCCGGACCGAACTTCTCGGATCACGTCTAAACTGCTTAACTACGCGCTTGTGATCTTTTTCACTGACGGAGCATCCATTTTTGCCGTTCTTCACCTTCCGGTCGATGGTTAGGTTCTCGAAGTATCGTTTTAGTACTCTGCTGACCGTGGATTGGACGATTCCCAGCATCTTACCGATGTCCCGATGTGATAACTCCGGATTCTCGAAATGAGTGCACAGGATTAATTCACGACGCTCTTTTTCGTTCGACGACATTTTTCCAAATTTACGAAAAATTGACAGTGAAGCATGGCCAACGTGATCTATACACTCTTATCTGATTATAAGCGAAAGCTGAAGATATAATTCCTAAAAATTAAATTTCTACAGCGTTTTTTCCGTGATGCAATTTGATGTGACACACCCTTTATCGTTAAGGTCCCAAGTTTCAAATAACTTGGTATCCACCTAGATCAGTGGTACTCAAACTTTTTCCAGAGGGGTCATAAACATGTGTTAATGATGACACCACGGGTCGCGAAAACATTAAGAAATATTTCGTCAAGACATGATCGTGTTGCTAACATCGTATTATTACGAAATTATGACCGACAAGAAACAAAGATAGGGGGTCTTCGTAGCCTAATAGGTTGCGTGTCCGCTACTAAGCGAACAATCATAAGCTTATAACTTAGGGCCCTCAACTGACCATCTTTGTGTGTTACTCTAGCTACTACGTTCACGCAATAATCATCATGTGACGGTAATACCAGTCCCTTACCGCTCACATCACGATCTGCTGCATCGGTAATTGGTGCTATTTATAACACAACAATGGAAGCCTCGTATCAACAGTCCCGCTGTGAACAGTCCAACTGTGAACATTCGAACAATAGGAATATTCTTACGCCAAAAAAAAGCGACATGTGTTGTGTATCAATAGAACAGCACTACTCTTACGCCTGAATGGCTACTTTATGGCACCCTGTCCCCCGCAATATTTTTTACACACTTTTTTATATAATTTTATGATCTTTGAACACAAGCAACCCTACTGGGCTTCCTTCCTATTGAAAAAGATCACGTGTTTGAAGACGACCCCCAAACCAAACAAATTTTGTTATAAATTTAAAAGATTTTTTTGAAATAACAAATTAAGATAATGATCATCTTCTTCTTCTTCTTCTTCTTCTTCTTCTTTTTCATAACTGTCATCAACAACCTCCACCATCCACCACCGAAGTGGTGAGCGATGACGTCAAATATATCTCCCACGCCAAGTTCCCGAAGAAGGTCCTTTTGTGGCTGACGATCTGCGAGAAGGGAATGTATAAGTCGCTGATCTTTCCCGCGGGACTTATGGTGAACGGGGAGATATACAGTACGGAGTGCATGCCGGAAGTTGCACCTTCATCGAGGAGGATCCTGTCCTCGATCCATTATGCCGAGATATCGCTGTAGCAGATGGGCTGACTGAAGATAAACGTTGTACCGAAGATCAAAATGAACACAATATAACAGACGGCTTAAACCGGATGATCCGTTTTCGAGCACACGTTGATTCTTAGTTATGAAAATTTTAAACTTACTCCTATGCTAAATGTTTCACAATGCATGATCGGTCATTGATGTGAAACTTCACGTAGCAACCAACATTAAAGTTCCAATTTCAAATTTTATTTGCTAGAATTAATCGTATCGCCCCCGACTTGCAAATAATTGCAATGTCAATTTCCCCCAGGTACCTTGGTTTTGAAATCTATGTTAGGGAACACATTTCGGTGGGAACAAAATCTCGCCCTACTTTCATGTACTTGCAATGCCGATTTCTCCAGGCACTTTGGTTTTGATGTCTGTAGTTTCATAAAATGTTATTCATTTTCACTGTAATTAACTGTTATGGAGTGCCCAAAATTATTGATGCAAAACTCTCGTAAATCCATCAGAAGAAGACTGAGTAGTAATTGTGAGTACAAGAGGAAGCTTGTATCTTCAATTTCGACCAATTACAACGAGGTATTTCCGCTTGGATAACGATAGTTAGTTTCATGACATATACATAAAAATAAAACTTGTTATGGAGTGCCGAAATCGATTGACCCAAAAATCTCATCAATCCATCAGGAAATGACTGAGCAATAAGCGTTTGAAATTGGACATTTTTCACGATGCGATCGATTTTCGTTTTTCAAATTGTGTTCGCGGAAGACGTAATCCTACCCCAAAAATCAAGTTCACGGACTTCCGGTCCTGTTCCATTGAAGGTACTTCTGATTTGGTCTCTTCACTTCTCTTTCATTACACTCATGAATCACTGATAGAAAACATAATAAAAAAAAAGTCTCACTATTAAGTTCAAGTTGCCAAAAACTAGCAAATGACATCTTCTAGACATCAGCCACCAGAAACAATCTCAACCAGGAACCAGATTATCCCCATATTTGAGCGACAAAACTGAATCTAAATTTTTTTGACTTGAGGTGGACATCCGATCGATGCACTGTTGACTTTTAGGTGGTTGACCAATGATTCGTTTCTAGGACGGCCATATGGAAGAGAACAAAATTGCCGTGAAAATGAGAGAAACGGATGCATTTGCTCGAATCGCCAACATGAAGCATATCGTGAGCAATTCAAACTTAACTAAACACGGTTCCGAAAATATTGCAAATCATTACCGACAAAAACAGTTGCTTTCAAGTCGCCAAGCGATTGGATTCGCCTGGCGGTCAAGTGCGATGAACAGCTTGGACCTCGGAGCCGTTTGAAGAGAGCGGCGAAATGTGGATTGCTTGCTCGTTTGTATGACCGACAATTGCATCTCTGGCGTGAATATCAAACGATTGAGTATGATAGTTTTAAAATATGAATTTAATTGATTCAATCGTGTTGAATATTTTTGTTATTCAGTAGAAATAAATGAATCCAAAAACCAAAGTCTTTCAAGTTGCGATTATTGCATTCTCACAAATGATCGACATTCAGAGTCAATAACTTCACTACTTATAGTTCCGTTTCATTTAGTGTGTTTACAATTTGTTTGCACGAGTGAAAAAAGGTTTGCCACTATGACTGACGTCATAGTCTAGTCATAGTTACTTTTTTCTGAATGTGCACATATAAATGAACTTGTACTTATTCGTGCAATGTTTACTAGAGTACCAATTTAAATGGTCATCTCTAATTTCCAAACGGAACATGAATAAAACTGTTGCTTCCCACGAAAAACTACCACATTCAAAACATCTGCTCAATAGGACTTCATTTACTAGTGTCGCACAGCCGTTACAGTTTGAGTTTTTTGAAAACGGAAAAATAACCCAAGGCGGGAGTAAAGGAGACCGGAGTTTTCGGAAAAAAATTAATGCCAAATGTCTTCAAATTGCATGAAACGTCGATATCAACTGTCACCTCGATTTTTTTGTCAAAGATTAACACTCTGGGACTTCGGAAAACAAAAAAAAACGACAAAGTGTCAGATTTTTGATTAAAAAAATCGAGATAAATCTAGGACATTTGGCATAAATTTTTTTAACTCTGATTTCCTTTACTCCGCTCTTGGGTGATTTTTCGATTTTCAGAAAACTTAAATTTCGACATCTGAGACAATAGTAAATGAAGTCCGAATTGGCTAATATTTTGCATAGGGTATTTTATCGTGCAAATCAACATTTCACAGAAAGTATAAAAAATAGATATGACGATTTTCATTGGCACCCTAAACCATACGTTTTGCTTCGTATTCCGAAAAAACCAGAGTATCGATTTTTGAAAAAAAAAGTTTTCGAGATGACAGTAGATCTCGACGTTTTATGCAATTTGAAGACATTTGGCATTAACATTTGGGTGATTTTTCGGTTTTCAAAAAACTCAAATTTTGACGGCTGTGCGACACTAGTAAATGAGGTCCGATTGAGCCTCAAGTCCTGTTTGGTTTATTTTGCTGATGGTATACTCAGATTACAGCATCAGTAAACAAAATACCAATAGAGAGAACTTGAGAAAGTTATCGGAGACGATTTCTTTCTGTAAGATCTCGTGTACCTGCACCGATCACCGTATCTCGCAGGACGGCTATCGTGGCCCGTCTGTTATAGTCCTACTACTAGGACATAAATCTTACGGTAACATGGCGGTTTTTCCCGGGAAGGACTAATTCCCTCGCCTCCCTTCATTCCGAATGATCTTTGGGTTAAGTCTTTCAAAAACAAGAACAAAACCGAGCTGAGCGTTTCAAGATTGTGTTTCCCATTCAGTAGTCCAAAAAAAGCAGAATACGAGAACGACTGAAAGAATTCACACAGCATTAGTTTGCGTTAGCTTCCATCCCATTTAAGCTGCACCATTCCAACAAGGCGCCTAGAAGTATATCCTAAGGTGAGGCCGTTTCGTCACTAAGTTAAAGGAGCGGAATTTGAAAACAGTACGGAAGAAAGCAGAAGGGGAATTATTCGCTTGAAGCGTGAAAGTGACAGACTGATCAGGAAGGAGCTTCGGCACTTCCAAGATGGCTGAAGAGTGCTTTTAGCAAGTTGGCCCACCTTAGGATATATTTCTAGGCGCCTTGCATTCCAACATTGAATCGATGTCCATTTGAAGCGCGTAGCAATCTAGAAACTTTAGATCGCTAGCAAACTTCTTAGATTAAGGCTCCGCGCAGAGGTCGTTAATGGAGAAAACGAACAGCAAGAGTCCGAGTATGCTGTGTTGAGGAACCCCAGACTTCGGATCTGAACAGGAACAGAGCAGGAATCTCCAATCCTAACGAAAAATCGTCCGCATCGCCCGTGAGGTATAAACGAGAAGCCCATTCGGGGTACGTTCACATCGTCATACGGAAAACTGTTCAGGCAGGTAGGTTTCAGACAAAGGTGAATTGTTACTTGACACACTTGGAAAGAATGACAAGAACATGTCGGCGGTGATTCCCTGGTAGCGAAGATTATCTATGACTTTGGTCAAATCACGTGTTAAAACCATTGTAAATATACAAAGATCTAACTTGCGTACCGTTTACTGACGACATTTAATGGTAAAAACGAGTTTAAATAGATATTAAGGAAAATAATTACGACCGAATCTCGTTTTTAAGCACGTAAAGGGTGTGTCACATCAAATTGCATCACGGAAAAAACGCTGTAGAAATTTAATTTTTAGGAATTATATCTTCAGCTTTCGCTTATAATCAGATAAGAGTGTATAGATCACGTTGACCATGCTTCACTGTCAATTTTTCGTAAATTTGGAAAAATGTCGTCGAACGAAAAAGAGCGTCGTGAATTAATCCTGTGCACTCATTTCGAGAATCCGGAGTTGTCACATCGGGACATTGGTAAGATGCTGGGAATCGTCCAATCCACGGTCAGCAGAGTACTAAAACGATACTTCGAGAACCTAACCATCGACCGGAAGGTGAAGAACGGCAAAAATGGATGCTCCGTCAGTGAAAAAGATCACAAGCGCGTAGTTAAGCAGTTTAGACGTGATCCGAGAAGTTCGGTCCGGGATGTCGCCAATAAGCTGAATTTGTCAAGTTCATTCGTCCAGCGGACCAAGCAGCGGGAGGGCCTGCGTACATACAAGGTTCAGAAGGCTCCTAACCGCGACGAAAGGCAAAACATGGTTGGGAAGACGCGAGCCCGAAAGCTGTACACCGAAATGCTGACGAAGCCGCATTGCCTGGTAATGAACGACGAAACCTACGTCAAAGCGGACTTTCGTCAGCTGCCGGGCCTGTTGTTCTTCTCCGCAGAGGACAAATTCAGCGTTCCGGAGGAGATTCGCAAGCAGAAACTATCCAAGTTTGCCAGAAAGTACATGGTGTGGCAAGCGATCTGCTCTTGCGGAAAGCGGAGCGCCCCCTTCGTGATGACCGGCACGGTAAACGGGCAGGTTTACCTTAAGGAGTGCCTACAGAAGCGCTTACTACCACTATTGAAGCAGCACGAGGGCCCGACCATCTTCTGGCCAGATCTCGCTTCGTGCCACTATTCAAAGGACGTGTTGGAGTGGTACGAAGCCAACGGGGTCACCTTCGTGCCAAAGGAAATGAACCCGCCCAACGCGCCGGAGCTTCGCCCAATAGAGAAATATTGGGCGATTATGAAGCAGGCCCTCCGGAAGAACCCAAAAGTTGTCAAATCGGAGGCGGACTTCAAGAGAAAATGGATTTCTATTCAAAAAAAAACTACAACCTGACGTTGTACAGAACCTTATGGACGGGGTAAAGAGGAAGGTGCGAGCATACGGGCTTGGGCTCGAAGTATGAATAAAAAGAAAATGCCAAAAGTTGTTTAATAGTTTTTATTTAACTGCCTAAAATTTTCAAAAGGATCGGTCTACTGGGCGAATTTCTACAGCGTTTTTTCGTGATGCAATTTGATGTGACACATCCTTTAGAAATACAAACATCATCACTTTATAGTTCTGAGCCCTTATGTAGGTGTTACATGCAGCTTTGCATAAATTCGTCAATTCAGCAGTGAAAATTTCATCATGATTGAAGAACACATTCAAACGTTACTGACAATTGAACGCGAAAAGCGAGAAAAAAAATCTGTAAACTGAAGAAATGTGGCAGAACCATAAAAAAACCCAGCTAGAATGGAAAAGTGGTGAAATAAGATAGCAAATACGGTTGCCAGCAGTACTGTGTAGAAAATGATGGGGTGTATCACACGAAAAGTTCGTATACTCATCCTTGCGAATAATGTTCTTGTTTTGTCTCTTAAAGTTTATTAAAACATCTACAAAATGACTCCCTTCTCTTTTTTGTACGTTATGCTAAGAAATGCCCTACTTTATGCGACCCAATTCTAACTGGAACAGGCTTCAGTCACGAAAACATTGTACATTCAAAGAGTTGTATTGCGCCTCTTTAAGTTTTTCGTAACTCGTTCCTGCATTTGAAAAATCGTTCCTAGTCTTGCGAAGACGATTTCTAAGATTTCGAAAATTCTAATAATAATTCACGTCCACGTTCCACGCTTTCACGTTTCTGCACCATTACGATGAGATTTATCCCAAAGTGTTAATCGTAGTTTATTCGCAACTGGCAATGTAGAAAGAGCAAGTTTGCAACCATATCTGAAACTGCTCAAATCACTCCCATCCTTCCATCAAATACAATAAGTTGTGCATGACATGATTTCTAATAGCAACAATTTCCGACATGCAGCAAAAAGCACAGCATGTTCCGATGCGCAACCTTAAAAGCGGCATACGCACAGCAGGAAAATAAAAAGAATGCAAGCAGTGTTCGCAGTGCAGTTTTTCGAGGGAAACTTTTTTACGTGGTCCATATCGACCGCATAGGGTTTTTTTCCAAATTGAGTAGCGAAAACTTTTTTTAAAGCTACTCGTGAAGTTGGACCTTATTCCCGTGTATACTTCACGGTGAAGACGAAATGAACGGCACGTCATTGAACTTCGTTTTACGAGTTAGTGAAGCAACAAAGATAATGACGGGTTTTCAGGCAGAATGAAAATTTTTCAAATAGAAATTATGGTGAAAATGAACTTGTTAATGGAAAACTTTGTTTCTTCATGTGGCAAGATTATATCTCACAATAATTGTATCTGGAGATAATTTTATATTATAATAATATGTTTTAGTGGGAATATCGAAAAGTTTATAGAAATTAGGTTAAGTTAGGGAAAGAAAAACTGGCTTCAAGTAGATAAATAACGTCAAGAAGAAATTTACAATGAAATGTTAGCAATTTAAAACTGCCTTCGTATCCAGATGACGACACTGTACCGTTGTCATCGCGGATACATTTCATTTCGTTTTCACCGTGAACTGTATACGGGAATAAGGCCCGTTTTGTACATTTTTGTGTGGTTCCTATATCTCACACACAAACAGGTTTACCTGTATTAAAAGTGATGAAAACCTTAACCATCTACTGTTTCGCATTTTGCCGAAAAACCTTCGGTTATTATTGTAATCAATTATCATAAATTTTGATGATTGTCAGTCTTCAAAATCTCGAATAAATCCATACTGCGCCTTGACCAACAATTTATGTGGAGTTACTCATTTTATAATGCTCTCACACTAGCCCCAGCTGACCGGTGCCAACGTGTACACGATCACGTGCAATCAGGGCCATAGCTAGGGAGGTAGCACGCTATTTTATTATGTTTAGTTGACACAGCCATAAAGTCATAAATGATGCAGTCATCTCCAGCAGCCTGTGTATCCATTGCATTTTGAACGTAGATGATTTGAGCAGCATTAGTCATGGATTTATTTGTTTGGCTATTTCAGCAACTGTATGTGGTTTCCGTATTCTCGGAATTTCGAATCGTGTGGTTTTTCTCAGAAAGCAGCCATTTACAATTGCGCGTTAAGCGATACAAGTGATCGTCCAAAAAATTTTCATGAGCGCTAAGCTGAGACACGATTTCGGTGCCGCTACTTACCGGTAAATTTCCAAAAATGCAAGCAAATGAACAAGACCCGAAACCATGAAACCACAATAACCAGGAGGGAGAGTACGATACATTATGGTAGGTTAGGAACCCGCAAACGAGCTCATTCGAGTTGATTGGAATGATGGCGTGGCTTACGTGCAGCAGTCCGCTGCATGCATTTGTCGAAAATGTGGGAGGGACAAATTTTTGGAGAAATGACACGACACAGCAGCCTCTTGGCAAGCTAGTGTTGAAATTGTTATTGCTCTGATGCATGGTGCGTGCCCACCAAAAGACGCAAAGCATACCGTTTTTCGGAAACTATCAACAAAATCTCGGAAGCGAGATGCGGAACGCACGCGCGTTGAACGGTTTGGAAATCCTCCACAATGATTGAGAGCGATTGAATAGCGGCATATCAAACACAGGACGCCGTTGAACTTGACAAGGTCTCCCAAATAAAATCAGCGCGGGCTAGGTACGGGTTTTAGCGGTTTTTGTGTTCTGCCATTCACCCCATCTCTCGGCAGTGAGAAGATGGGAGAGAGGGAATGAGAACAAATTCCCTCCTGCAGACATGAATGAGAGCGCCGGCGGGTTGAGGCACCGCTCACAGCAAAACACGTGTCGATTCGCACGTGCTCAGAGCGGTCGTTGTTTCGGCAGAGCATATCTAGAATGAAGTACATCGGTTGCTGCTGCTACCGCCATGCTGTTATCGGACCTTCAACTCGAACATAACCTCTAGATAGCATGTGTTCGTCGTACTTTTCAACGCACCGCTAGTCACGTAGTCTGTAGCACTGTCGGTATGCTTCCTGCTTGCTGGAAGGAAGGTGTGACTCGGGGGCGCATCATAACGAAGGTTGCGGGTGGAAATATCTCGGATTTATCACGAGCCTTCTGCTACCGCCAATCAAAGGGCACGAGGTAAACCATTCTTTACTCGGCTGGAAGTAATCTGTCAACCAAACCATTGTTCTTCTGGAATACATTGGGCAATTAAGCGTTGAAATGACTCTCTACTGATCTTTCCTTGAGATTTTTTATTATTAGAATTGTGATGCTAACGATCCTTAATATTATGAAAATATACATTAAGTACTTACTGGGATTGGGAATGCAAGCCATTGGAACACTCACATTCGTCAAATGAAGGATAAAAAATCCCAAAGTAAGATCAGTAGAGAGACATTTTTGTCTCCATTTTTTTAATTTTTCCTATTTAAGGATTGTCGGCTTAATTCATTATGTTGAAAACGTGGAATCGTTAAATTTGCCATATATACAGATATAGATGGAGCATCCCTAATTATTGAAACGACTTGCATAAATTGCAAAAGCTTGAAACAATGTTTTTAATTGTATTGTTTAGTCATTGAGTCATGAGGTTAGTCATTTGATCTCAATAATAAAGGGTACTACTTTCTCATAAATACATATCTGGTAGATCATTCATCAGATTCGTAGAAAAGCAACTGTTAAAAGTTGAAGTGTCATTATTATAATGAATATCATGCAGTGATGAAATTATAATTTTCGGAAGGTGTAGCAACAAAACCCATTTAATGCGAAATTGTTATAAGTGTATGAGAAAACTTCACCTTCGATTAAAACAGTTGAATTGCTGACTTTAAATGTAGCCGTACAAGTCTTAGAAAATACGTCCAAAACGTACATCAACATCAGGAATTATAGCTGAAATACGG
The DNA here is from genome assembly GCF_029784135.1 of Toxorhynchites rutilus septentrionalis. NCBI lineage: Eukaryota > Metazoa > Arthropoda > Insecta > Diptera > Culicidae > Toxorhynchites > Toxorhynchites rutilus. The sequence goes on from NC_073744.1 coordinate 36,511,732, forward strand.
AATATGGTTCTGTAAATTTTTGTGTAAGCTCATTACTGCTACTCCGAAGCGAATTAGTCCATAAATCGACCAAGAGGGTGTTAGCAACAATATTTTTGACGTAGAACTACGTATTTCGGGAACATATTAGGGGTACAAATTGATCGCATCGTGAGAATTGTCCAACTTCAACCGCTTATTACTCAGTCACAAGTCCAATATTTTTTAACAAAAGGCTGATTGGCTTCAATTTGATACGTCGATCATCTAAATCGGTTCAGTGATTCAAAAGTTATGAATAAAAAAAAAGAAGTCATTTTTGGGGAAAAGTAGGAAAAAATATTTTTCGGACCACCCTAAAATGGCAATGGTCACCCTAACGAAAAAAATAAAAAAACGGGTCTAATATTTTGCAATAAAGAACAAAACTACCATTTTATTTTTAAGCACATTTAATGTAATAAAACAAAATGCCAAAATATGTGCTAAAAATTAATACTTTTATTATTTTATCCATACAGAATCTATATATATATATATATATATATATATATATATATATATATATATATATATATATATATATATATATATATATATATATATATATATATATATATATATACTGAAACTTGGAGGTCGGGGAAGGTTCTTATGATAGTTCGAGACCCCTCCCCCTTCTCTAATGGGCGGCTGCCATTCAAAAGAAACACAAATTTCTACATTACTCGAGAATTAATCAAGCAAATGAAACCAAATTAGGTACATGAAGGTTTTAGGGTGCAATAAATGTTTCTATTGTGGTTAGACACACCACCACCCTCTTCAACGAGGGGGGGGAGGTTGTTTGTTTCTGCTATAGAAATGAAACACAAATTTCTGCAATAATTAAACAAATTTCTGAATTAATCAAGCAAATTAAACGAAATTAGGCATGTGGAGGTTTTAGGGTGCAATAAATGATTCTATGGTGGTTAGATACTCCTCCCCCCTCTCTAAGGGGGACTCTCATACAAATGAAACACAAATGTCTGCATAACTCGAGAACTAATCAAGCAAACGAAACCAAATTTGGCATGTGGTGGTTTTAGGATGCAATAAATGTTTCTATGGTGGTTCGACACTCCTCCCCCTCCTCTTAGGTTGGGCTGTCATACAAATGAAAAACAAATTTCTGCAAAGCTCGAAAACTAATCAGACAAATGGAGCCAAAAAGTCGATTAGAAGATCAATCAATAAACAGTTCTGCGATTGGAATCATGGACTTGCGCTTAGTAAGAAAACGTGAATGTTTGAAGGTATTGATAACAAAAAACAAATTTTGTGCGGGACGAAGTTTGCCGGGTCAGCTAGTATATCATAAAGATTGTACTCGGAAAAAAATGAACCTTTTTTTGACTACAACTTTATATTGCATGGGTAAAAATTGATGAAATTTTGGATAAAACTAGTTTAGAGTATAACGTTTACATGTGCTGAATTTCGTCACAATTTGTCAAGTGGTTATCGAGATGACTTCCACGCAAAAAGTGCTTCGACAAACAAATTATGGGTCCGATCATTGAAAATCCAGGTCAATCCCACCGGTGGATCGGGAAATAGTTGGTAATCGACCGTGTCCCGTGCGGTAAAATCGTTCAAAGAGACCTTGACGACGAGCTGGCAGCGGAAGAAAAGCGAAGACGACCGACCCCGTGAAGACAAGAAAGGATTGATGGATTACTTCAAGAAAGTCAATTCTTCTGGAAGCGGGTCGGACTTCATGTCTTCAAGGTAAGTAAGGCGCCTAGCCGAACCAATAAATAGAATACGGTGGCCAAAGTTTCCGCGCCAGGAATCTGTACCGCGTAAGGTTGGTGCAGCCGACATGCATCGTAATGGACGACGAGATGTACGTTAAAGCGGACGCCAAGCAGATCCCTGGCCTGGTTTTTTGTTGGCAAGTCGCACCTAGATATTCCGGAAGAAGAAGGTCGACAAATTTGCCAAGAAGTACCTGGTGTGGCAGGCGATTTGTGGGTACGGCAAATTCAGCAAGCCGTAAATAACGACTGGCACCATCAACGGCCAAATATATAAAGCTTCCAGAAGCGCCTGCTGCCCTACCTCCGGTCTCTCGTAGATAACACTCTGTTTTGGTGGAATACGGCATCGTGGCATTACGCGCCACCGTGTTAGAGTGGTACGAAGCTAACAATGTTGTTTTTGTGCCGAAGGAGGCAACGTTATCCTACGTCAACTATGCGGTCACGTCTCGGACAAAACCCTCCTGTAACTATTACTAATGCAAAAGGAATTTTGTTCGTGGATTACCTCTGAATTGATGATTAACAACTCAGAATATTATTGTAACTTTTCGGAATATAAAAATTTGTAAGAAAGGTAAGAAATTTGTAAGATCTAATTAACCCCTTCCCGTATTATTTAATACGTCACACATCAAGTGATTGCACTAGCCTGCTGAGCGTTCTAGCGCCCTATGTTATTCAAGTACCCACGAGTGAGACTCGATGAGAGAGGTGAGAGAAACCATGGTAGAGTATCTCGACAGACTTGCTTATTCTCATTCCAGGGATAAAAATTAAAATTCACAAGATTACTAGAACAATTTTGTATTGAAGTTCAAGGAGATTCAAGGAATGATGAAATTTATTTCGAATCATACAATCATGTTCTACGTAAAGAAACGCCAACATTCCTGTAACAATCCAGAATGTTTTCTGTGATAAAAGATCAATTTCACGAAAAAAAAACCAGCGAGAACTAATTCGAAATATGTGGAAAAGAATTGATGAGACACACAAATCTGCGTGTGCAAAACGCAATGAATCGAGATAACTAAAATGGACAAACGAGCAAAAAAGATAGACAGATAGATAGAAAGATATTTTTCTATCTGAGATAAGTACCAAGTGTATTGTATAAAGCGACCATCAGTTTGGCGAGCTCTTTCAAGTCACACATGTAAACACAAATAAATTAATTATGTATCCTCCAAAACCGTCCACAAATTGCAAATCTCTGTCTGTCTGTGTTAGGCCTGTTGGCCTAATGATCACGCAGATAATGATAATCCGAAAATTGATCGGTTTGGGACCGGTTTTTGTTTTTTTTTCCTAAATTTGGCAATCATCTGCATTCAGTCTCGTCATCACGGTAATTGCCTCTTTTCTCCACAGTCACAAACTTCTATTCCCAAATATTCTTCAAACAATGTTATTCCCGTGTTTCTCTCCTTTGTCATTTTTTTGTGATCGTGACAACAAAACAGCAACAAAAAATTAAATACAAATCGATTGGGATCCCCATTCTGAATCACAATCTCAAACAAAATTGCGCGGTTCTCAAACCCACGCCAACCAGCTAAACGCTGGTGCGCGCTATAATCACTGCTTCGGGCTATATTTATATTTACATGTGCAGTGGCTTTTGCTCGAAACCGCAGTGTAATAATAATAGCAATAACAATAACAAAAAAAAACTTAACCTGTAAGCGATTGAAGTGATACGTGATTTTGGGGTAAAAAAACAAAATTACTAAAAAAGTGTGACAGATCGACTTTTGGTGAGCAATCATAACAAATGATTACATGATTCCCTAGATGTGAAATCCGATCGTTATCGGACTTTTTTTTTGCCAAACGTGGACGATTACAACCGGGACGACACTTGCAGGCTGACTTATTTTTTTTGCTTTTCTTCATTTTCGTTCGATTTTTGCGTAGTTCTAAACTGTGTCAAGCACTGCCAATAACAGGAATTCACCGATCAAATCAGCCGCCATATATCACCGACTGCCCACAACAAATGCTAGGAAAATAAAACAAAATATTCAATAAGCCCTTATCACGCACTTGCGACCCGTACCACGAACGCCCCGATTAGATTGAACATCCTGCCGTGTAATCCCAGACGAGTGGTCGCCTAATCAGAATGATTCAACTCATGCACTGTGTGGCGGCTCGAGTGCCGATAGGTTGCGTCCTCCAGAAAACTCACCTTTGTCCGTTCCCTGATGTTGTACCGACCGAGCTTTCCATTGCTCTTCATTCGTCTGCAGGTCGAGATAACTGCGTCCACCTGGATGAGTGGGGTGCAAAAGAAACGTAGGAATAAATCAACGATTTAGAGCGCAATCTTGTGGGAAAAAAGAACAGATGCAGCGAGCCATCCTTACCCGATTTATCAGATAACCTATATTGCTACATCCGGGCTCCTTCCCACCGATCCAGGTGATTTTGTCCCCTCGAATGTGCCGTAAGTTCTTTCCACCTTTGTTGGAAACCAATTGACCGTCCTGAAGCAAGGAAAAATATAAGCATAATCAGAAATGTGAACGATCCAAATAAAAATGTTTATTATCTTTGTTCGACCTGGATTCAGCGAAAAATTTGCAACAAAACACAACATTATATGGGAGCGGCTCAATTCCAGCAGCGTGATAAGATAAGGATACTTGATAAATAGGATACTCTGCCAATAGAGTAACTCGACTCAACTGGGCCGTATCCGATTTGAAAAAAAATAATGAAGATAGAAGGAGACACGGGTCAAAGGACCATTACGACTCAAAACTAATCTTTCGTATGCGCTTGTTTTTATTCATAAAATCCTAATTCGAAAACCTTTGATTGTAGCGGAATGATGTCTGAGAGCGATTGTTCTGCATGTTCAAACAGAAAGATATAAGGCGGAAGACACCAAACTGAATATGTTTACGATACGCGACGTCGTTAATGGGTACCAAGACCTAATTGACGTCAACGATTGGACCGGGGCCTCCCACCAAGGAGATAAGCGATGATGTCAAATACATCTCGGCAAATATATTTCGGGAATTTATTATTTTAAATCATCCCGCTGAACATATTTCATTTGTTTGAATATTTTTTCATGTTGTTACTACTGTCCAGGATCATTAAGAACAAGTTAACTTCCTTTTTTTTTACTTTTTAATTTGGTCCATTCGAAATTCCTTCCGGAGGGCCAAACGGTCAACTAACGGTGTTACCTTCGCGTTATGTAAAAGCCTCATAACGCCATAACGTCATAACGAGATTGGATTGTTCGTTGGAAATAGTTTGTTGCTTCAGAAGGGGCCTATTTTTGAGACGATAATATAACTTTGAATAATCAATAAAGCATTTTTTTAAACACAATCGGATCGAACCGGAAATTCCCTAAGAATTGTTTTATTTGCTAAATATTACAATTCCCTAGTGGTTGAAATATCAAGTTTGATGAAAATTGGAAGCATTCCTAGAATTTTTAAAACACTCAAAGGGTTGGTGCAAAACTCAGGACCCTCATTGACCATCTTTGTGTTGTTACAGAATAGCTACGTCCACGCAACAATCATCAGTGATGGAGATCGATCCACGGTCGAAATAAGATCGATTCATCCATACAACTGCTCTGCTCTGCAAGACACATCGGGCTGGTGTTCTATAAATAACTCAACAATGATCATTCAACTGTCTCCGCTGTCCGGTGGTCCAACTGGATAATGGAAGAACAGAGAGAATACTCTTACGCCTAAATGGCTACTGTGTGAATGTACCATATGTAATGGTATAGAAGGAATACTGGTGAATGGCAACTGTGTAATGTGCTAATTATAGATATATGATAACCATGTGACTTGTACACGATTAAAATTCGGCTCTGTTACAGCTAAAATGCTAATGAGCCTTAAAATAAATAAATGGGATAAAAAAAAGGGTTGGTGATGTGTTGTGAATAGAATCTTGGTGCGATTTTGTTGGCGGCTTCAAATCCAAGATTGAACTCGATCTCCATACCGTTTGGTGCAGGGTGCTTGTGTATTTTTGTATCATCCGCACCCATTGTTGTTGTTTGCTGAAGGATTTTATTGCTGAAGATAGAAGGTAGATCATAGTTTAATAGTTAGAAACTCTCGCTTGAGTTTCCTGGAGCTGGGCTTCATTTGATTTAAAACATTTCCCAGCTCAAGCTACTAATATTGTCCACTCGCTTCCATTCTACTTAGGCGTCGTGCACAAATCACGTAACGCTAAAAATCCGGATTTTAGACCATCTCCCAGTAAGTAACGCAACCTCGACACACCTCCCCCCCCCCTTCTCGCGTTACGTAATTTGTGCACGACGCCTAAGTAGAATGGAAGCGAGTGGACAATATTAGTAGCTTGAGCTGGGGTAGACTGTACATTTCGTATTTGCTCTCCGTGATTGACCTGAACCAGCGAAATTGCACAAAGAAAACACTGAATGACGCTTGGGATTAGCAAATCGTTCTCATTGTGCAAGTTTCGATGAATCGAGTTTGAAATAGTCAATAACGACGCCGGCCACGTCCTTACAGTCACCAGGAGGAAGGGAAGGAATGTTAGTATGATATTCACCGCCCGAAGACCAGAAGGGTCGCCTCTATAGCGTGGTTCCCTAGCGATTATGAAGGAAGCAATAACTAGAGGGGAAAGGTAAGGTAAGTGATATGATTATGTTAACACGAGTTATCGGCCACTCGACGAAACGAAATTTCGAAAGTTCTACCTGTCACAACACGCGGTAGAGGTATCCTGATAAGGAAAACCTGTGTTGATATTATTTATTGCACGTACTTTTCAATCGACATCCAATCGCGACGAGGAAGAGTTAACTGTGGGATACCTTAGAAGAAGATCTCACTAGCACAGATGAGGGAAACAGAAAAAGCAAACAAAAATACAACCTCTCCCAGCATAACCTGCAAAACACAAAAAATGACAACCCTACGACAGGGTTTCCATAATGAAATCTGAGTTTTTGGTCTCAAAATTTCTTTTTATCTGAGTTTTTTCCCAAAAAAAACTGTATCGAAATCTGTGTTAACTCGTGATTCTACCAATCAATTGTTGCAATCAACAAAAGCCGAAGGAATATTGGTTGAAAAATATATTTAATGAGTTAATTCAGTTGAGTCCCTATTTTACGGATTCGATGACATCTTCAGTAGGTACAGTGGAACCCGTTTATAATGACATCGAAAGGAATTGACAAAGACGCCATCATAAACGGACGTCATAATAAGCGGAGTCATAATAAACATATTCTACCGTAATTGCAAAATTTATTGCAAAAAATAGGCAAAATATTGTAGAATTTGAACACTTTCAGAAACTGAAAATGTAACATCCTCAAAAATGGAATCGTCAATGGGATGTAACCCGGATCGCGCATCACATGATGCTACAAGTCATACGGAAAACCTCGAAAAAGATAACGAAAGATAGGAATGGAAAATACAAAAGAAAAGAGATGGAAGGAAGAGAAGAATAGACCTGAAGATTGTCGCCAAAACAAGAAAAAAAGAAAAAACGAAAAACTAACCGACCCAATACTACTGTGATTCATTCGATTATTGATTTCTACTCATTTAACATGTTTACAACATACATCATTGTCAATTCTACTATTTGGACCAATTCATTGTTAGAACAATTTGAGTATTGAAATTAGGAAAGCTAATCTGCGAAATTAGGAAAAATGATGTTATCACCGATTTAAATTAGGACCAAAAAGTTCAAAATGTTTTCCGTCATCTGCTAGTGTGAACAAAGGAAAGCACTCTTCCATTTATATATTTATTTACGGTTGAGAATAATACAATTCGTAAAAGTAATTCACAGATGGGTTTGGGTTCATGAACATCAACAGTTGTATTTTTATGACAGTGAACCATTTATACATGCACACAAACACTATACGGAAAGTGAACCTTAAATATTCCAAAAAATCAACTACTTGAATCAGCGATAAAAAAAATACTTATCCAAAAAATATTGAAAACTCAAGTATTTGAATGTGTGTTTTACACTCAATACATCTCTGTAGTTTTAGTTTCAACTTTCAAAGTATGTATACGCATATGTATGTTTCGCAGTGAAAACCATAATTTAGATCAATTTTACAGATCTGAACGATAACATTACAAACTTCCTTGAAATATATTCGTTGTTTTTACCAACCAAGATATTCTCTAGAAATAAATTATAAGGCAGAACAATGTTTGCCGGGTCAGATAGTTTATTTATAAAATAAAACTGGCAATTTCCAGAAGGCAGTCTAGACAAATTTAAAAAGGTGAAAGAATGCCTACATAGCTAATAACATCACACCCAGTGTTTCAATGAGCTCTGAAAGGGTGCGCCTACCTCTGGTCTAGTTGACGCGAAACCCGTTATGCATGGTAATACGCACTTGACCTTGTATTACTTCCTCCCCAAATTTGCCCCATCCATCGGACCCTTAAGGACAGTGAACCTGAGATCAGCTCAAGGTGAAAGATGAGAATAGCAAAAGCTTTGAGCGTAACAAAATCGCATGTCGCGGGACTCCGAAAATTTATGAATTGTTAATAAGCAGATTGCTCGTATTTATCGCTACTTGACCTAAAGCAAAATTTCATGCTCTCAACGAAAGTAAATGCACTGCGAGCTCGTGCCAAACTAATCAGCGTTTGTTATTTTCAATCACAAAAAAAAAACAATCGCCACTCACCCTAAACACTCCCGACGAATACATGCCGGTCACTTCCTGGAGCACCTTCAAGCCTCTTTCCTGTCCGAGAAAATTGTCCAACACGCACACTCCGTACTCGTTCATATCCCGTATCAGATTGTGGCAAGCCTCCTCCAGACTCTCCTGCTCGAGATCAACCAGCAGCGAGTGTTCTGAGTGCTGGCCACCACTAACGGCCGCCGACTGGAGCAGATTGTCGATCTTGGCATTCAGCAGCGCACTGACGTTCTCATCCGTGCTGGCATTACTACTGCCACTGCTGCCGATCATAATCGGCGAGTTGCTTCCACTGTCCGGGCCACCGTCCGCGATAAGGTGATTTTGTTGCTGCAGCGGTGTGACCACCGCGATTGGCGCCTGTTTCAGCTGCATTTCTTCTTCGTCACTTAACACCAGCACTTGAGAATTCTGATCAACCTCACCGGGTCCAATTCTTAATCCACCGTTATTATTACCAATGGAATCACCACTGCCACTGTAACTCAGATTGTTGTTGTCGACACTTTCCGCAAGGGATTCGTCCAAAAAGTTCAGATTGTTTATATTATTGAGAAAGTTGTTCTCGTTCAGGATATGATCCACATCAATTTGGTCTAAGTCCAGCAGCTCTTCGACGGCTGCGAGTGAATCGCTTGCAAACAATTTTGAGACTGCGTTCTCGCTCAGCAGCAACTCGTCCTCGACGTCTACGACGGTGCTGGCACCAGAAGCATGCGGCAACGACGACGACAAATGTTGTTGTGGTGTTGGTTGCTGCAGTTGTAGTTGTACTTTCTGCGCCTGTGGGGTGTAAAAGAGAGAATTGCAAAGTGGGTTATTTAGAGACTTTCACTTAGAAAAATCCTCGGTCGAAAACTACCAGATACATTTGATAATGCAAAATTAGTAGAATGTACAAATTTTTTGTACATATTGTCAACAAACCCGCATCCCTACCAGAGATTAGTATATTTTACTCGATAACATTAGTAAGCTTGGATATTGTCATATCTGAAAACTGGTGAGAAAAGCGCGTACTAACCATTTTCATTGTTCCCATAAGGCAATACGGAGGTATAATAAGGATATAATTCTGATACGTGCATTTTCGACGAGAAAATGTAGCCGATATTGGGATTCCGAATCATGGTTCAGCTTGACATATGTGTTTATTAGTACGGTCGAAAATGACTATAGATGGGTAATATTTACCAAAAAATTCGTTATATTTACTAATTATTTCTCTCAGTGTGGTAAGCATTCATTCAAGATAGATCCAACAATAGTAACAAAAATCTTCAAATTTAACATTTTTATAAAAGAGCTAAACTTAATCCCGTCACACATATATAGGTGACACATTTATCGTTCATATTCAATAGAAATTTTAACAAAAATTTATGGAAAATATTATATATATATATATATATATATATATATATATATATATATATATATATATATATATATATATATATATATATATATCTAGGGTATCAGCAATTCCAAATGACAATAAATTAGAAATATTTTTTAAATATTTCGAGAATGGCTACATTTAGAAGGAGATTGATAATAACCTTTTTTTGTTTTAAATCACATCAGGATTCATAATTTGTGGCTAAAAATTATTGTTAACATACAAAAATTCGAAGTTTCGAAAATTCCTAAAAATTCGATGTTCCACAAAGTTTGTCAAAAATAGTTTTACCACCTTGGGCCCAATTTTTTAATTTGCTGACTTCTGTTTTGTATGAAAAAATAAAAAAAAAATAAAAAATATGTATTCTGGATATTGCACATTGGATTTTTATTTTGTAAATAAAAAAAAGAGTACTAATTATTTTTCTCAGTGTACATTTGTTTATATTCAACCATCAATACTCTATCACTCTTTCTAAGACACTATTTCGGTACGACTCATAGTTTTTGAGATATAAATTATCAAAGATTTCTCTTACTAAAATCGATACGCCCTTTTCAAAAGTTACGCTTGAGTCAAAAAATTCCCAATTGCTGTGGAAAACTCGTATTTCCTCTAACCCAAACGGAATACACACTTTCATTCGAATCAAAAATACTCATGTTTTGTCATTTGTCGATTTCATTTGGAATTACTCGTATATAGAATAACATAAAATCAGAAACATGAAAATATAATTTTTAAGCTATACTTTTTATTCCTTTACATTTCGGATGGTCTGTCCTACTGTTTCTTATAAAAACCACAATATAACATTGGCCTGTGTTTTTGTTGTCAATTTCGATGACGTGCGTCCTCAAATTAAAAAAAATATATATTTTGTTCATGCAAAAATTGTCTATAAACACCGTCATACAGTGATTTATCCGCATGGAAAATGTGAATGTCTCCGTCAACATGCTTTCTTCCACTGGTATCTCATCTAGATATAGTTTCGCGGATCATGTTCACGCTTGTGAGAATATTTAGCGAGCACAAAGATTGAAGATACTTGAATAGCAACATTATTTAGGAAAGGAAACAGATTCAATAAATTTAGATTTAAAATTGTCTCTCAATAGACGATAAATGTTCCAAACCAAACCCAAATTCAGAGTTATCCCAGAATGAAAAAAAAATATCAAGCTTCGTTCCGGCCAGGTTCCTGTCAAATTCAAAACTGTGTTTTGCAGATAAAGGCGAGAAAAATTATAATTTCCGAATTCCGGTGTTTTCATGTTGAGTATGATTATGTGTTAAGAATCATACAAAACTGATTTTACCCTTCATCGAATTCCATGGTTGTCCGTTTATATAGAAGGTACATATTTTAATAATATTAAAAAAATTAACTTGGTTGACGCTGACTGAACTTGTTCAAATATCATTAGCAGTGAAAAATGCTAGTCTTCAGTACGAGTGACCGCGAAATGTACTATTTCAGAGTGCACTACCGAATGCAATGAAGAAATGTGGAATGAGTTCGAATTCGAAGATTCTGGTGAGGAATACTACTCTATGATGGTGGAGAATAGTAAATATATGATTTGTAAAAAAAATTAAAAACCTTTGCTGAATATTTCTTCTGCATAAATACAGACTGATACAATTTGAAAACAGGGCTCGAGTTACGTAACCAGAAAACAATACCAAAAAAAAAGCTTTGAAAAAGCTACGAAAATTGCAGAACACTAACTTCTGGTTCTTTTTTCTTGAAATCATAAAAATGTAACATTTTCCGGTCTGACTTAACACCGTCCATTTGATCCGAACGAATTAGTTCAATTATCATATGCCCGTATCCGAAATCATCTTATTAACTTTTACCTATCACCTTTCCTGAACTCGTGGACAATTGTGGCTTTTGAAAACCATCTGACACAAACTCTTCAAAACTAAAATCACTGAATCACTGAAGTACTACTCTAATTAATATTTAAATGTGTTTCTACGACTTTTCTAGATATGTGTGATTTTTTTCAGATTTTTTTTCAGTGTTGTGCGGTATCAAAAAATATTTTTTTTATATTTCCAAAGAGTGGTTAGGTAAGGGAGTAAAAAGTGCCCCTAAACCAAATCACTAGCTGTATGGCAAATATTGTGAAGGATATTAAATAAGTAATTTTGGCGGTTTATTTGAACCCCTATGTGGTTTGACGTAGGATCTATAGTGAAAAACGTACTTTTTCGTTTATTTCACGCCATCCTCAATAGATCCGAGATAAAAATTTGAAAAAAATACTGAATGTGCAGCTTACCACGGTGTATCAAGAAAAATTATAAAAAATTTTAGTACTAGAAAAATATTTAAATCCTGAAAAAAAAATTTTTGGGATTAGAGATTCAGTACTACTCTAATTCATATTTAAATGTGCTCTTACGGCTTTTCTAGATTGATGAATATCTTCAAGCTGCTTTTTTTCAAATATCTAATAATAAAAATAAAATAATTAAAAAAAATACACAGTACAAAAAAATGTTAAAGATTTTCTGGAACTTCGAAATTTTGAAAAGAAAATATAACTTTAAGACCCACTTCTGCTCAAATTTTTATTTAAATGCGTTCGTATATGTCTTTTTTCTACATGTGGCGTAATTTTTCCTGAATTTTTAAGAGCATTGTGTGACACAAAAATAGTTTTTTTCATCGTCTGCATTATTATTTTTATTTTCTTGAAATCGATTATTTTGTTGTATTCGTGGTTTTCAATTGTAAGATTAAAATAAAAAAAAACAAATCGGATTTGTGGTCTGAAAGTTATATTTTTGTTTTCAAAATTTCGAAATGCCAGAAAATCTATAACATTTTTTTGTACTGTGTATTTTTTTTATTATTTTATTTTTATTATTAGATATTTGAAAAAAAAACAGCTTGAAGATATTTATCAATCTAGAAAAGCCGTAGGAGCACATTTAAATATGAATTAGAGTAGTACTGAATTTCAAAACCCCAAAAATTTTTTTTTTCAGAATTTCAATATTTTTTCAGTACAAAAATTTTTGATGAAATTTTTTTTTGATACACCGTGGTAAGATGCACATTCAGTATTTTTTTCAAATTTTTATCTCGGATCTATTGAGGATGGCGTGAAATAAACGAAAAAGTACGTTTTTCACTATAGAGCCTACGTTCAAATAAACCGCCAAAATTTCTTATTTAATATCCTTTACAATATTTGCCATACAGCTAGTGATTTGGTTTGGGAGCACTTTTTACTCCCTTACCCGGCCAGGCCCTTTCATAGAAAATTGGTTAAGTTAGGGTAAGAAAGACTGGACTCAAGTATATAAATAAAAATTTTAAAAAATCATGTAAAAATTTGCATTCAAAGTTTAGCAATTGAAAACTGCCTGCGGGCTGGCTAATCTGTTAGATCAGGGGTTTTCTTATGGTGCTCCGCGAAGTTATAGCAAATGCTCCACTTGAAAAACACACATCGAAGCAAAAATCTGTATCTAAATGATATCAATGCTGAAAGCTTTTAGCTTTAGTAATTATGTTTATTTTATCTTAAGTTGCTTAGTGTATATTGTAAGAACTATTAAGAAAAACTGTTTTTATTTTTTGAACCATTGAACGAGAGCTATGAACAAAGCATTAATATAATCATGAAAAAACTCAAACCCACCGTGTCAATGCTGTCTCCTATTGCCATCGCGCTAGTATTGGTGTGTAGCGCTCCGTTTGTTGACAAAATTTCTTCACGTACGCCATTCGTAGCAATAGTAGCAGCAGCAACACCAGTGCCAATCTCGAGTGACGTCGGCTGTTGGAATACCATTGTCGCCGAATCACTCGCAGTTGGATTAGTATGATAAATACCCTGGCTGATGGATATGCCATACTGTTGACTTGTGGCTGCCTGCGTTTGTGGAGCCTGTTGAATCGAGCGACATTCGAGTTTGTGAAGCTTCCAGTCCAGCCGTTGATGCTCTTGCGAGCAGTAGTAGGCCACCTGGCAGCGACTGCACCGTCGCAAACCCGTCGTGCTGCAGCAGATACGGCATTGGTGCTGGAACTGACGCATTTGCTGGGCCGCTTCTGGTCCTGTTCCTTGCAGATAGCTGGTGAAAATTGGCTGGTTCATCACTCGCGCGCGTATCGTGTTCCACTCAAATCACCGTCTATTCGGGGCACCCACTCGTGAACGTAAACAAGATAACGCGACGAACGAAAATATGTGATGATTTCTTCTTTGCTATCGTCGACTACTCATTTTCACATTCACTTTATGCCGTTTGCAAATTCACCTCTATGGCACCTCGAATCTTCTTCAGCTGAACGCCCCCTCTACCAACCTACTTTGTCATTCACTTTGCCATTTTTTCCCCATCGCTCAGAAATATCTTTCTTTTTTCGCAAATTGATCCTCAAAGTTTCACCATTTCGCCCATTTCCAGCTTCTGCTGCGACACTTTGTTTTTCTCGTCAAGACAAAACTTCCTCAGAATTTGGTTGCTGGCAGGTGCTAGTTTTCGGTGGTGGAATCTTTAATGCGTTTCACTTATTTATATATAAATGATGAATCGAGCGACCTTTTCGTTTCCGTCCCAAACTGTGTTGTTTTATTTGACAGATCCTTTCGTTTGGTACTGCTGCTGCTGAGTCGTCTGAATGCACTTGAAAAAAGCTGTCATTTTGGGTTAGTTTGATAGTGTGCGTGTGAGAGTGATATTCAGACGCAGATTCGTCGATAACCCTTGGCGGGCGGTGAAGGCAGGTACCAAATTTATAATTTCCATACATCAAATCGTATGCAGAGAATCATACCCAATATTTTGGATAGTATATGGGGCTGTCCGGGCTGTCCACATACCACGTGGGCAACATTAGAGGGATGGGGGTGGTAAGAGCCCAGCAAACATTAAATCGCATAACAAGCGTATATATAACATCATATGCCCTAAAATTTGGTTGGCATATAATGCGCCTAACTGGCATATGCATGCAAATGTGGAGGCCATATTGCCATACAATTTGAATCATGGTAAAAAAATTTAATTGTAGACCACTCCCCTTTGTGATTCTAACATCAGTTGAATGAAGTAAATTTTGCTGTTGCTTTCCGAAAACATTATTCTTTTCCTAACCGCGAAGCAGAGCTGATGTGCTAAAGGCTGATTTAGACGATGCCAGTCAGCGCTCTAGTTGAAGTATCCAGTGAACAGAGAACAGACAATCTGTTCAAGTTACTTGTACCAGTATCGAACAAGTAATTGGCCTCTAACCTGAACAGAGTGTCTGTTCTCTATTCACTGGATACTTCAACTAGAGCGCTGACTGGCATCGTCTAAATCAGCCTTAAGACTATTGTACTGTGGAGCCGATCTGGCGTAGTGGTAACATCCATACCTCTCACGCTGAAGATCACGAGTTCAATTCTCACTCCCAACATTCTTCCAAAATTGGAAGTAAAAAGTGACGAACCAGCCAAAAGTGTTGAAAGTCACTATAATACAGATATATAAAAAAAAAAAAAAAAAACTATTGTACTCAGGGGTTAGACATCAATTGAATATAGGCTACCCAAAGTCAAAATCAATATGGCGTCATTTGTTTACCAACATACCATTTGCGAGGATTGAAATCGTTGAAATCGCGGAAATTGCGCTGCTTTATTTCTAACTGCATAAGCGATTTTCATATTTCGGTTTCACATGGAGGTGTTCAGATCCAACATGGAGTTTAAAGTTAGCCCCTATTTGACTATATAACCGGACCGTGTTGTAAACAACAGTAATTGTCAGAACCAAAATGTCAGTAAACCGCGGCAATATTGGGTACATTGGCAATATGAGGGATTTGACGTTTTAGTCATACCCCTGATTGTACTAGCCTTTAGCGACAGCAGCGGCAGAAGTGGCAGGAGTGAAAAAGCGGTAGCTGTGGTAACGGCGACAACGGGCAACGAGTTTCAATTTTGCAGCGCTCATACACTAAGAGCTTTCGCAGACTGCAGACTTTCCATCGGCTGATAATTTTGGACAGTTTTGGCCAAGGCGCCTCTATATATATCAGGTGAAACAATCATATGAAATGTACTTTCAGCCATATTGAAATTGCTGTCGGTATTGTTTACAAACAGCATCAGAACGCTGCCGGCGGCTCTCTACAAACTGCTACGACGCTTATTCGACCGATGCCTACTATGTTCGGCTTTCGCGAATTTATGTGAAAAAGAAGGGAAGATTTTGTAGAATTTCATTCTCACGTACACTACTTTCGCATGTGAAGATGCAAAAATAGCGTATCCTAGCAATAACAAAACAAACAACCCCCGCTCCACAAACCGTAATTAGTGATCCCCGATAATCGTTCGATTAATCGATTAATCGAATACTTCATACAGAAATCGATTATAAATCGAACGAATACTGCGCAACCAATAATCGAAGCGAACGAATAATTTACATCGATTAATCAATCCAAGCTCATGGGAAAAAAACGTACGGTTGCTGCAGTTTTATCCTGAAAATCAGTCATTATCCTTGACGCTCCCCTAAACTCGTAAATGAAGCTCAATGCCGTCAACGCGAGTTGAGCTTCGTTGACGAGTTTAGGGGAGCGTAAAGGATAATAATTGATTTTCAGGAGTTATGAAAACTTTTTTGATTCCAGATGTCTTTCTAGCAAATTAGTAATATTAGCCTAACTAATTATTTCTCTCAGTGTGACGATTAATCGATTAATCGATTATTTGAGGCGATTAATCGTAACGAATAACAAACTGCTGAAAAGTATTCGATTAGCTGATGAACTATTAATGTCAAAAATCGGGGATCACTAACCGTAATCAGGTGTATGGCACGATTATCGCTATCTCACTCAACCCAAGACGGGTCTATGGTACTAGGTGAGGCCGTTTCGTCACTAAGTTGGTTAGGGGAGCGGTATATGGAAACAGCACGGAAGAAAGTAGAAGGGGAATTATTTGCTTGTAGCGTGAAAGAGACAGACTGATCACGAGCGAGCTTCGGCAATAGCGTATTGTGTTTTGTTTACAAACAAAACACAGTAGACTTCCAAGATGGCTGAAGAGTGGTTTTAGCAAGTTGGCCCACCTTAGTATATACTTCTAGGCGCCTTGACTCAACCTACACTGAGAGAAATAATTAGTAAATATAACGAATTTTTTGGTAAATACTACCAATCTATAGTCATTTTCGACCGTACTAATAAACACATATGTCAAGCAGAACCATGATTCGGAAGCCCAATATCGGCTACATTTTCTCGCCGAAAATTCACGTATCAGAATTATATCCTTATTATACCTCCGTATTGCCTTATGGGAACAATGAAAATGGTTAATACGCGCTTTTCTCACCAATTTTCAGATATGACAATATCCAAGCTTACTAATGTTATCGAGTAAAATATACTAATCTCTGGTAGGAATGCGGGTTTGTTGACAATATGTACAAAAAATTTGTACATTCTACTAATTTTGCATTACCAAATGTAGTAGTTTTCGACCGAGGATTTTTCTAAGGGTACCGTCATCGCATATTTCACTATCCCTCTGCTGTAAAAGTTCATCATCGACATCACGATATGTCAGATAGTGGTAAATTGGTAATTCACGATGGTGTCGACGTCTGGTGGCGACTTCAAATTAGGGCCATAATTTGTGTCCCAAACTCGTTAGTGTAATCTCTATCAGATTAAAAGACACGAAGCCGGTTTCTAAATTTTGAAATTTGAATGAAAATTTTCACATTCAACCATATGACTATACAATTCCAAAATTGTTGCTGATTTTTTTCATTATAATATAAAATTGTCTTCGTAAACAATTTTCGTATGAGACTTTTTCACCAACTGCAAACAAAAATGTTTTTAATTCAAATAGAATACTAATTTGATATGGAGAAACTAATTTTCATTCATAATTTTAATTTCTAAAATGTTCATTCCGACTGAAAAACAGCTACTCGTTGACGCTCCCCTAAACTAGTAAACGAAGCACAATGCCGCCAACACGGATCGCTGTTTTGAAGAAAATAAATACTTTTGACGTTTGAGATGTTGGCACCAAAAACATGGCGGGTGTCATACAGCTGACCGTAATCCCCTTCTTATTGAAGTGATGATGTTGCTTCACCTGTTATACATTGATATAAGCGCCTTGGTGCAAACACCACCAAAATAAATCGATGCATTGTGCACGAATGCATACCTCTCCGTACTGATCAAACTATTGGACGATTTATGGATTTTTCAAAATTGCGTTCAACCATAACGAACCAAGTGTAATGCAAATCCATCCAAAACCAAAACCCAATTGACATATGCGGAACAAAATGGTGTCTGATAGTGATTCAATATTATTGATAAATCTTTAGCGGAAATGCTAGGGAAATTATAAAAAAAAATTGTTAACGGATGAGCAATACGTGTTTAAAGTATTTCAATAACACCAAGTAATTTTCATTAATATTTCAATACTTTAAAACTGCATTCGGGCATATTAATGTGATAGAGAGTAAATAGCTTCACGAATACGGACATATCATTTTGACGTTTTTTTCGCGTCAAGGCAATATTACCACTCTTGCATATGTCGAATGGGTTTGAATATCGGACAAATTTTAGAATGCAGAAGTCGATCTCATGCGGGTTGATGCGGATAAACTCGTTCGTGTTCCGGAATAGGGGTGATTGTGTTAATAGTTAGCATGTACTTGGTTCGCTCTGTCTACAAACGTGAGTTAAGTTTAGCGTGTTAAGCAGCTACATGATTTTGTTTTTCATTTTCTTGAATATTCGGAATCCGAAATTGCCGAAGACGTGAGCTCACAAGATGTGAGGATTCTCACCAGAAGAACGTGGGGTAATAGAGATGCGGATAAACTATACATCAAACCATTGTTGGTTTATAATTACGATCCGATCAGTGACAAAGAATCATAAGTTTTTTCTCAACCATTTTAATATTATTATTGCAATAATTATTCCCTTGAAAAAATACATCCAACCACACTGAAATGATAACCACCCAGCAAACATTAAGTCGTATGAATAGCTATAATTGGAGGCGATATACATACAACCAAGACACATTTGTATGATATATGATGCAGATAACTAGCATATACACACAAAAGTGGAGGCGATATACGTATATGCCATATTTTGTACGCATATAAAGCCGTATATAACGATATGCGATGCTTTTTGGACTGATATGCGATTTGATACGACAACGTTACCACTCAATCCATCGATGACATGGAAAATCGTGTTTTTGCATTTTATGCGATTTTAGATATATATGATCGATATTTTGATTGATATTTTATGCGATTGTGATTTGATACGAAATTATATGTGACTTATCATGTGCAAAGTTATACGATTTAATGTTTGCTGGGCATATTCTTTAATTTTCATTCTACCAAAGTGTAATGAGTGCATGCATACCAAAACTAATAGTACTATCAACTCAAGGTATCGAGATACAGATCATTTTGTCATAATTTCTTTTTATTACATAAATTGTCATATATTAGGGTAAGTGTCACAGTTATGGTATGAATTTGAATTTTTGATTCATCCCCTTAAAGTTAGAAAACACATTTCTCTCATGAAACAAATATTTTTTCCAGAATCTCTTAGGAGGTGATAGACGGTTATATTTCACGAAAAAAAACCTACGCTTCGCTGTTCGAATTTCAACGATGACAGAGTTATAGAGTTTTTTTTTTTGTTTCGGACTCTGCTGTCTCAAACTGGCTCTACATTGAAAAGTACGCTACAAAAACCGATTCTGTTGCTTTCATTTGGTTGAGAAAAGTTAGTACGCGATATAGTAGTGGAACATCTAATTTAGTGGATTTAAATAACAATTTGGAAGTGAAAAATTTAAAAGTTTTCTTTAATGCGTAATTATTAATTTTATCCCAAAAAATCATACTAAACCTTATTGTTTCTGTCAATCAAGCTGAAGCTCTCTAATCACTCTACAATTTTTTTGACGCCCAAGTTCTACCTCTCTTGATTTAGCTGCAATATAAACAATTCCTGGTGAAAATTCAATCAAAATCTTCGATTTTTAAGCCACTGTACTTATGAAAGCCACTTAATTTTACTTCAACGTTGGAAGGTAACATTTTTTCTTAAAATGAGTCATATTTGAATTATGAAAAACTTTTTTTTTTCAAACTATATAATCGAGACCAAAATTGTATATAATCCGACCTGCATAAGAAACTAGGTTAACAAAGAAAATATTGATTAAGTATGTTATTCAAACTAAATTGTAAAGATCACGCAGGAACTGTTAAATCACAAAGAAATGTTCAAATAGTTTCACAGGAACATTTTCAGTTGATTTCAATATTCCGGACATATTATTCAGATTTGATTTAACCCTTTAACGGGCCGTGGAAACTAGCTAACGAATCGACTCCAGCTTCAGAGAACATAATCCTTACATGAGGAATAACACATATCAACATTAAAAAAAATTTTAACTATTGAAACAGTTGAAAAAATTGGTGGCAATATAGCTGCCACTGCCCGGCTAGCGCAAAATGTTGGTGGCAATATAGTTGCCACTGCCCGGCTAGCGTAAAATGTTGGTGGCAATATAGTTGCCACTGCCCGGCTAGCGTAAAATGTTGGTGGCAATATAGATGCCACCTGCCCGGCTAGCGTAAAATGTTGGTGGCAATATAGATGCCACTTCTAGTGAAGCTCCAACCAATCACCCAATTGTAAGTTGTGATGATACGTACAATAAATATTGAGTTCCATACAAAACGCGTGACGAGCAGGGGATAATTGTTGGTAATATACGTGACATACTTCATGTAACACGAACTATACTTAAGGGCTTAATTTATAGATTAGGTAACACTGAATGGGGAGAGAGGGACCATGATGATACGATTTTTTAAATGCATTTAATATAGAAAAAAACGTTTCGAAGAGGAGGAAAAGGGTCAGGTCAGCTCAATTTTTGGCGATCCATCATTAGTGGAAAATCCTAAACTAAAAAAAATTAAGTTATTACACCTTTGTTTATTTTTATAAAAAAAACAGTTTGAAGCATGACAATAATTTTGCCACTGTTTGCACTTTATGAAAGACTCTGCTCTTCGTGGAACAATCTGAAACACGGTGTTGCACAGAGCGTTACCTTACACTTAGTGCATTGTATTTTAGATCTCTTATTCCTAGTTTTCGTACTGCACAAGCGGCAGCGGCGGTATTCTGGTAGCTGCTCCAACTGATGACTTCCAACATCCGTAAGGCGTAGGTTGTCTGGAACTCGTTCTTTCTGGTAGTTTGATGACATTTTGGGTTTCTTTGTAGCATATTTCGGCTCGGCTTGTAGACTTCGTTTTCGGCATGTGTAATCACCTACGAGATCCCGTGCCAGCTTCAACCTGAACTGCAACTGCAACATAGGGTTTCGGATGCGACTATTAGAAGAGTACAACAAATGTGCATTTGTGATAGCCAAATTTATGCAGAAATAGAAAATTCGCATCCACCACTTCTTGCTTTTTCTTCCGACCTCATAGCTTTTTCTCTTTTGATCGAAACGGTCAACACCTCCCATCCTATTTATGTACTCCACAATAGCTTTTGGACATGGAAGGGTTTTAGTGGTACCATCATGTTGCGTTCTTTCACATGTGGCTTTTTCGGTAAGTGGATGAAATGCTGTAGTCAATAGTGTAACCATTTTGACGTCTTGCCACATTATAAAAGCGACGTTTTTCTTCACACGCCACTTATATTGACCTCTCCTGAAATGCTTACGCATTTTCGATTGTGACTTGTGTTGTTTGATCAAAACTGGAAGATCTGATCTGTTACAGTTGACTGTAGCTGTTACGTGAATTCCGTGATCAAATAGATATTGTACTATTTCGTAGGAGGTAAAAAATCTGTCAAAACTGAAATGACCTTGAAAACCATTTTGGATTAGTTGCTTGGTCAACTGCTTTACTACTTGTGCCCCCAGACCGACAGTTGGTGCTTTATTGTCACGTTTACCGGAATAAATGTCGAATTGGAATACGTATCCTGTTTCGCTGTCGGCCCTGACCCAGACCTTATATCCTCTTTTCACCGGCTTGAGTGGCATATACTGTTTCATTGATGATCGGCCTTTGAATTGAATCATTGCTTCATCAATCGACTGCGATGATGTGCATTTTGCAGCATTCTGGCATGCAGAGTTCAATAAGTTAAGAAGTGGGCGAACCTTGAACAACTTGTCAAATTGATCGGAATTCCTCGAAGGCATCGCGCTGTTGTCATTCAGATGTAGGTTCTCCATAATTTTCTTAAATCGTTTGCACGGCATAATAGCAGCGATCTCTTCCGTCCAGAAGAAGGGGTCAGTGGACCAATACAGCTCAACAGCAGGCAGTGGCTTTAGTCCCATCAATATTGTAATTCCAAGAAAAGCTTTCATTAGATCTTGAGACACCGGCTCCCAACTTCGACTTTTCTGTTGAGCTGCGTACATGTTTGTTTGTGTAACCAACAGTTCTATTACACTGTCGTCAAAAAATTTTGCAAAATAAACCGACGGTTTCGTGTTATGCGGAAAATTATCCGAGGCTTGCAAACGAACATTATCAAAATTGTTCGCGTTGGGTTGCTGAGGCCAATCAGTTTTTTTCCAGTCATTTTCTTCTTCGTCTGATTGGTCCATCTCAGAACAATCATCATCCGGTTGATCGTCGTTCGCTGTGTCTGTGTCTATGTTACATTTTTCGGATGCAGCTTCAGTAGTTAGCTTCCCTAATAAATAAGAACTAAATTAAATGGTTTACTTCAAACATTTTTATAGAAATAGCCTGATAACCCGAGAAACTTAACACGTTGAGCCCCGGCTGAAATAGGGGACCAACAATGAACTTTTCGTCAGATCCGTGTCGATCCCAGTGAATCAATAGTGAACTTTTCTACATATCATTTTGTAGCTTTGTTGTTGCCGTTCCAAATGCCGGCACTCTCCGAACGAAAAGTCTACTGTCGGTCCGGTGAGATCGACACAAAAAAGGCGAAAAATTCAGTGTCAGTCCCCAAGGACTGACGTGGGGCTTAACGTGTTAATATTTTAATGCGGGCTGAATAATAGATTTTTTAAAAATACTTACGGTTCTGGAGACCGGAAGAAGCCGGTTGTGGTTCATTTGTCGAGGCATTTTTTTCCATCCTGACGTCTTTAGCATGATCATTTTTTCTTAGCGAAAGCTTATCGAGGAAAACTGGAAGCGATTTGCGGCTTTTTAGTGCTTCTGAATCATCTTCCAGCTCGTCCTCAGACGTATCGAGATTATCGGACAGTCCAAAAGTCTCCTCTAATTCGTTCGGTTCTGTATGTGGCATAAAAAGTAGAGAATTATGAAACTATTTACATTTTCCAGCGCAGGAATTAACATTTCCAAACTTACGGTTACGGAGACCAGAGACGCACAATTCTTTTTCAGATGTATTCCGTTCAGTTTCACTGTCCTTATCATAGTCATCAGAATTGTCACTTGCCACAAGAATATCGATTATGGATACATCCGAATTGTTGCCGGCAAACGATTCCGCATCTGTTTCAAAACCATCCTCAGATACATCAGGAGAAAATCCACAAATCTCCTCCAACTCTTTTTCGAGGTCATCATCCGATTCATTGTCACTCGA
Organism: Toxorhynchites rutilus septentrionalis; assembly: GCF_029784135.1. Lineage (NCBI taxonomy): Eukaryota > Metazoa > Arthropoda > Insecta > Diptera > Culicidae > Toxorhynchites > Toxorhynchites rutilus. The sequence goes on from NC_073744.1 coordinate 36,535,356, forward strand.
CATAGCTTCAGCTGAAATGTGTAACCTAAAGTTATATCGTAATGAAAAAATGGTTCAACACAGAGAACCGTTATTTTCCATTACGTGATCACAGCAGGTTACACATATTGAAATTGTATACTAAAACTTACCCATTTGATAGTTTGAAATGTATTCGAAATGTGTTTTGCTGGTATTTCGAAAATTGTGAATTGTTTCTACGAATTATCAGTTTTATGTTTACTCCGGTGAAATATAAACAAAAACAAAAACACTGGAAAAAAACAACATGTTTACACGCTAAAATACACTAACAATAATTTTCAATACGCAAACAGTTTGAAACATTGAAAAAGTTGGTGGCAATATAGATGCCACCTGCCCGGCTAGCGTAAAATGTTGGTGGCAATATAGATGCCACCTGCCCGGCTAGCGTAAAATGTTGGTGGCAATATAGCTGCCACCTGCCCGTAAAAGGGCTAGTGTTAGATGTTGGTGGCAATATAGTTGCCACCTGCCCGGTTAGCGTAAAATGTTGGTGGCAATATAGATGCCACCTGCCCGTCTAGCGGAAAACACTTGATGGTGAAAATTATCTTTTTGTAATTGAATTTTTGATGTTAGATTCAACAAAAACAACTAATAAAACTCATGATCAGACTCAACAGGTCCTAAACAATTCATATGCATTGAAAACTTAAGCAAAAAGACTGTATTTCAATGACTTTACGGGAAATTTGCTGTGGCTGCTATAAATCGAGAGTTGTTAACACAAAAATGGCTCAAAAATGAATAGTTTTTGATTTTTTCGTGCTTAAAAAAATCAGGCATGTTGCTAGACATCAGAACAAGTTACTACATAAGGTTTGAAGTGATAATTTATTGTTAAAGAAGAGAAAAAAATAAAATCGTTGGTGGCAATATAGATGCCGGCACCCGTTAAAGGGTTAATGTTCGAAGGTATAATTTCGACACAATCATCTGAACCTTCCTGAATATTCTTCAACTCGATATTACTACTATCTTCAGCGTTTTTCTCAGCTTTTTCATCACTTTGCAGTATATCGGTATCTGGCATCAGATCACGTTCTGGTCCTTTTCGCACTAATCATTAACATATTAAGGACCGCACGTTTTGGGCCAAACTTGAACGCTTCATTTGTTCGGATTCCACGAATGAGATCGTTTCTTTCGGTGTGGATTAGACGAAGGTAAGCCATCGGTAGATCTCGTTAGAGTCTTGGAAAATCAAGGATTTAACCATAAAGTGTAGAAAACACGGGTTATTTCGTGATCCATCCGTAACAGACGGAACGCTAAACACGAGAAAACTCGTGAGCGGTTCGTAATGTGTTAAAGGACGTTGAGCAATCGAACGGTACTGTACTGTCGACATCAGCAAACTCACGACGCGTTAATTATGCCAGCGGAATATCACCATCATCATTGAAGGAAAATTCAACTTTCTTGAAGCAATTTTAAATAGTCTCAGATTTTACCTTATTGACCTTAGAGGGTGAAAGTATCTCAATTGTTTCCAGTACCAGTATATCTGAAGAGTTCCAGAGTGTATTTAAATACAATAAGAATGCTGAATAACATGAAGGTCAAAAAGGACAAACATCCTCCATTTCTTTCAATCTTCGTTTAACTAATCGAACTAATTAATCGGAGATGGCGATAGTACTGATTCAGGTTCATGATTATGACGAAGTCTACAGAAGTAAAGATTTGTGGAAAAATTGTAAACTTATCGATTTGAGCTTTGGTCGGAGAGATTTTGGGTGCGCTGTACAGTTATCAACGAACATGACCACTTTTGAGAAGAAATAGATATAAGTATGATATATTACCATCACACATGATTCAAGAATTAATTCCTTTTTATTGTCTTTGGAAAATTTTTCGTCAGGTTACATGACCCATTTCTCAAAAAGCATTAAGGCCATCCAGGCCTTGGTGTTGCTCTCGTATATCCCTGGTAATGACTTCTTTTTTTTTTGAAACATCGTGGGTTTTACTCTTTTCATTGACCAGTAACGGTAGATTATCGCTTCCGTCCATGTTGGTTGTGCTTTAAAGTTGAGAATTTCCAGTTTCTGGACAAATTCGCAAGCCTTCTCCCGAAGAATATAACCTTAGAGAGGTAAATTATTCTCTCCAAATTTTCGATTCCGATCAACCTTATATGCTTTTTGTCTAGATTAAATTTCCCATTCCAATTCCATTTTTTCTTTAGCTTGAATAGTGTTGATACCGTACTTTGTTTCGACCTGCTCGTTGATACTCAAACGTTGAGCAATGGTTAGCGTTTTAATCGTTCGCTTGAAAGGTTTTTCGTGGTTTTCCATACTTGAAAAGAAATTCCTTGATGACACGAACACTTCGTCTTCACTTTCAAGAGCGATTGAAATGACAATTAATAACACAGAAAAACATATACGCGAATATCAATCGGGTTAGGGAGGTGAAAATCCATGGACAAATGAATCAAAACCCATCGCGTAAGGGAGGTGCCGAGTTATGGAAAGAAGAATGCTTGTAAAATCAAAGGTGCCATGAAATTCATCGAGTTAGAGAAAATATCGAGTTACAGAACATCGAGTAAGGGAGAATTGACTGTAATTTCTTTCTATATTTATGGGTTATTTTAGACATATTCATAATCTCAGTGCTTTGTAGACATTCTGTTGGTAACGCGTGTGCGATAAAATAATAGATTTCATCAACTACGGTCCTAACGCCATATGAGCTTTAATAAAAATATATATTTTGGAGAAAAACAATCAACCATGGTCAATTTGTAGAAGCCCAAACATCAAATTGAAATATCTCAAAATAATGTTTTTGGCGCTTGATTCGTTTTGGCAGAACCTCGACTATATATAATCTGAAAATTTATATTTAGGTGATCAATATGTAGTACTATACAATATGGACCAAATATTGGACATGCTCCCACCATTTCGTGGCCACGCTGGAAAATGTTTACACCACCCGCGTTTATCACATTAGATATGCGTATTAATGGAGCCATTTTTGATAAGACTATTCGTCTCACTGAAGGACTGAATCTCTAACCACATATGGCAGAAATTCATGGCCGTGATATAACCACCAATCAAATTTCATACTCACATTTTTCTTATTCACTGTTCAATTTTTTATTACGTAAAATAATCGTTCTTTGTTTGGGTCGGTTCTACCGCACTCAGACAAATATTATCAGAATTCCATCAAGGAAACCTTTCATATTTTACAAAGAAAAAAAACAGGGTGGTATGCTGCCTGATGAACAGCGGAACGCCACTGAGTATAAGACGGTTTTCGCGTTTCGAATGGGATTAAACGCTGCTAGAGAATTAGAGTTATTAGGCGGGACAAGTAATAAATAATACTTAATATGGTGTCGAAAGAATGCGGGGGGGGAGGGAGGGGGGAGAAGAATGAGTTCCGATTGGCTTTAGCTGTTTCCGATACAGCTTAGGCTTCCATTCAGGTGATTGTAGTGTAGGCGGTATATCCGTCGACAGTCGGTTGCATAAGCGAGCAGGAGATTATTGCTTGACGAAGAAGACGCGCCGCTTGAGTTGGTCTTCTGAGTATGGTTTGCGTTATTATTGCTGCTGCCGCCAGCGTTATTATTAACAGCAGAATTATTTGGACTAATGCTGTTATTGTGATTAGTTGTAGTAGTGCTACGAGTTGGCGCTGAATTGTTGCTGCTACTGTTCGAGGATGATGACGATTGTGAAGACGATGAAACCATTTTGACGGCATCCCACATACGAATCATGCCGTCAGCGCCAGCCGACACAAAATGCCGGCTGTTTGAGCTCCAAGTAACGTACGTCACTGCTGAAGTATGGTCCCGTAGTTCCGTCAGTTGCGAACCGGCAGCCAGGTCGAAAATGCGCACCCGATTTTCCTCCCCTGTTCGGAAGAATTGCATTTTTCGTCAATTCCAATATTTCTGATACTGAGATTTGTTACGTTCCAACTTACCAGCAGCAGCAAGATATTTTCCGTCCGGGCTGAATGCTATTCGATGAATCGGCTGCCGACAGTCGGTAAATATTCGAAACAGTTTCCCACTGGTGACGCACCACAACCGAACCGTCAAATCCGTTGAACCGGTAGCCAAATAATTTCCATTCGGGTGAAATGCCACCGCATCCACGTCTTGTGTGTGTCCAACGTATATCTGCAGGGGAAATTCTCGCTCGGTAGACCACAAACGGGCAGTCGTATCCCTCGATCCGGTGGCCAGATACAGACCGGTTGAGCTCTCTGCTACACACCATATCGGGTGATTGTGTCCACGATATACCGCTCCGCAATTGTAGTCGCTGGCAAGCCACGCTCGCATCGTGAGATCTCTCGAAACGCTCAGCAACAGTGGGCTGTGGTTCGAAAACAGCAGATCCGTAATGGCGTTCGAATGTCCGCGCAGTGTAATTCCGCCGGTTTCGGTACTGCCAATGATAAAAGTGAAATTACTCTTGTTTTAATTCTTGTTGAAGCAATAATTTCTATAAGTACTTACAATACGTTTTCACTACACCTTCGTTCCATAAACTGCTTCCACCGTTCACGTTTGTTCATCTGTCTACTATACACTGGAAGCAATTTGTTCAGCCTGTTGATCTCTGCCTTCGATTTCACCCGAAATATCTTTTTCAATTCTGAAGTTTCCCCCGGGTCGTCATAATCCCGCTCTCGTCCTCCGATCTTCTCGCCATCATTTCCACCCCCACAATCGTCGTCTCCTTCCTCTTCTTCCTCACTTAAACTACTATCACAGGAAGTCACATTCCAACAGCATCTCCGATCTCGCAAGGATGCATACGGTTTCCGGCCAATCTGCGTACTTCGATTCACAGACCACAGCATAATGGACGAATCCTGGAAGCCACTCGCCAGGTGACAACTGTCCGCATCGATCGCCATCGATGTCAACCGATCGTCAACGTTCTCCAACTGGTAAATGCAAAGTGGCGGCTGAAACTGGTTCAGTTTTTCCGTACATTCCCGCATCCGTCGTATTTTCTCCGCGCAGCTCATCCTTCGAAATAACCCGGAAATGTCCTCTGCAAATTGTTGCTGCTGCTGCTGGTGGTGGTGGCCACCCTCTTGAAACACATCTGGCTTGGTTGGTATCTCTTCCAGTGCTGGAAGATGAAGTGGACTATCATCGTCATCGTCGTCATCATCCAAATCCATAGTGGATAATCCCTGGTGGTTACTATCATCTATTCTCCCCCCACCCTTGAGCTCTTCAATCTTGTACCGCATGAAGCTAGCGTTGAACCCATTCAGCAGAAGGTATTTCGTGTTCTCCGCCTCCGTATGCTCGGAGAAATCATACTCTGTTTCAACCGTTGAATCCTGCTCGGTACTTTCCATCGGAAGCCCATTCAGCACCTCCATCCCATTGGATTCTGCCAAGCGAGGCTTTTTCGCGCTTCTTGGCGCAACCAAACGAGGACTGTAGTCGACAAAGTCCTTATCGTCGCTCGTGTCAAAATAAAACCAATTGCGCAGAATCTGCAGAATAAGCGAGTGGCCGTATTTCGCCAGGTACCTCCGCAAAGCGGTTACTGAAGCCGAGCAAAGTTGAATTTCGTACTGGCAGGTACGAAACTGTAGCGTCAGTGGATCATTTTCCAGATCCTGAATCCGGGTGACTTGAGAGAGCTTATGGACGAGCTGTTGGAACGTCTCCAACGTGGGACAAGTGTTCACGGGAGAGGAACCTTGCACAGGTGAAAAAATAATCGCAGAATGTTGAACAGTGGCAATTGGAATGCCCGAAGCTTGTTGCTCTTCTACCGTTCCATTGATTTTTTGATTCATTATCAGGGGTGAACTGCTTGGAGGCGCGGTTGACGGCTCGATACGACCCAACAGAGGTGCATGCTTCCGCAGGAACTCGATGGCCGGACGCCAGTCGCGACCCTTGAGCATCTCAATATAGAGATGACAGAGAAGTGGATTCACCAGTTCTTGTAGCTCCTGGCGAACACGTTCCTGTTGACATTTGATGAAATTACAAAGCCTGCAGGGATAAGCACATTTTAAAACGAAACGTAGAATATGAAATAATCACTCAGATTTACTTGGTGAAATGTTGATCCACTTGGGCCGGATTATTGTTCAGACAAAAAATGTTGGAAAACAGAAAGCTGTTCGCCTTGGAGATCTCATTCTTAATGGCAGTGTTCATGACGACCTGTTCTGTTGATTGGGTTAGCGTTAGTTCCGATCTCCGATAACGATCGTTCACCTGCAAGAGACGGTATGCTAAAAATGAATCGCGCGCACTAAACAAAGTAGCGGTAGAGAGCGACGAAAACAAATAACAAAAAAAAAAGTGCAAAAACATTGATTTCATTTAAACAATCATTCAAATCACAACAAATATTTCGAGCAACCACCCATCCTCCCAATAACCGCCCCCTAAACCATACGCAGATACGAGACCGTTTCGCTTTATTTTTAGGTTACTCCATGGTTCCCTCTCCGGTTAAGGCTCTCTGTAGAGACTGTGTGATCGTTTCCGTGGGCTCCACCGCAGCATTCACTCACCATATAGTTTCGCTGTTTCAAATAGCTTCCGACGACGCTACGGATAAGGTCATTCTTGGATTTCCGCAATTTGCTGCTACTACTCGAGGACGACGTTGTTGTTGATCTTTTCGATTCAGCCATTTTTCGCCTTACATCGCTACCGATGCTGTTGCTGCTGATGCTTGTGTAGTAATGTGTTTAGGTCATAGCAAAAAAAGCCTCCTTTATTTTGACGTTCGGTTTGTGCTCGAATGTACGCACACTACCAAGGATGCTGTGGGACTGTCAAACATTATACCAGTATGCAATCTTCGTGCAAAGTACTAGAATAAAAGGTAAGGGAAATTTCCTTCGCACAAAGCCGCATGTGTTACACACACAATCGAAGTTAGTAATAAAGAGTTCTCAATTTGTTCGAAGATCTGTAAAAGTGACAAAATCGCAAGTCGAGCCGACAATAAACACTATAGTGTACCGCATTTTCACTGCAAGTAAGATTTTATGTGATTTTTTATCGATTCCATACTGAACAGTTTTGTTTACTTCAGCAAAATGTCGAAGTGCCACGTCCAGCGATGCCGGAGCAGAATAATTTTGAAAATAAAGAAAAAAACATATTTTTAAAATAAAATAATGGTTTCAAGTAAAGTTTTCCGTATCAAATAAAACGCAAAACAAAAATATGTATGATTATGATTTTATATAATAAAAATAAGCCTACTATGCCGGTCTTTCTCGGCTAATTCAGCGATTTTGTCGCAATTTTCGACGACAGGCCTTCCTGAGCGTGGCGCATCTTCGACGACCTCTACACCAGAACGAAAACGTTGAAACCATCGTTGTGCGGTGGAAATGGAAACTGTATCGGGTCCATGAACTGCACAATTTTTTTTGGCAGCTTGAGATGCATTTTTGCCTTTGTCATAGTAGTACTGTAAAATATGTCGGATTTTCTCTTTATTTTGCTCCATATTTGCGACACTATAACTCACGAACGACTTAACCAAACAAAACACTGTCAAGGACTATATTATAGCGCGCAAAATACCTTTCCAACAAGCTATAGTATGACTCAATACAATGAATACAACTAGAACTACGCGCTTACAACGACACCTCGCGGAAATACCGCAGGACTTTTTTGACAGCCTAATACTAAAACATCCTTCTGCACTGTTATGATTCGACAATAAAGCGCGAGCAGCTATTTTGCCAACGAATGCATTTGTCACCAAAAGATACGACTTGTTTTGTAAACAAATTTGTTTATTCACGAGCAATGGCCGAACAGCAATTTTGACATTGCGGTCCACCTATAGTACAACGCCTTGCTTGCGATGAAGTTACTACTGAGTTGCCAAATTTATGAACCGGCTGCTACTCTGGGGGTGTGTTGTTATTTTACTAACCAGAATGGCAACTAGAGATGGGCAAACCGTTCATGAACTGATCAAAAGAACTAGTTCTCCAAAAAGAGTGAACGAACTGTCGTTGTTTTGCTGGGCAACAGTTCTATGAACTGTATACCCAGTTCAGAACGAACTGTGTACGATAAACGATGAACTGATAATACAGTTCAGAACGAACTGACCGCTGACTGAACTGTGTATACAGTTCTGAACGAATTGCGTATGCAGTTCAGAACGAACTGTATATACAGTTCAGAACGAACTGTGTGCGATGACCGCCGAATGAACTGTGTGTGCAGTTCAGAACGAACTGACCGCTGGCTGAACTGTGCATGCAGTTCAGAACGAACTGTGTACGGTAAGCGGTGCATAAGAGGAAAGTAAACGAACGAGTGATAGATGAATGGTGCTGCAAGGTAAATAGTTCTTAAATTAGCGAATGGAAACAAACGATAGCCCCATGAAACAACAAAAATAATATGTCGGTATTGTCGCTTTCATAAAAAAGCAACAGTTCAGGATACGATGGTTTTAAATTGGATTGTTAAATTTTTCAAATAAAATTATCGAATAAAATTTTAATTTCATATTTTGGAGTTCAGGGTAAATATTTCAGCAAGTTGATATGCAAATCTACCTCACTTAGAAAATATAGTTGAAAGCGGAAAGATTTAAACAGTCTTGTTTTATATTATATCATATTGTGCTCGATAATTTAGAGATGGACGTTCGCGGTTTAGGTACAGTTTTGCTATAGCATTTATTGCAATACATCGTAAGCAAAGCGGCACAATGCTAGTTTATGCTGAAAATAATGAATAACGACTCAAACAAAATCAAAATTTCAAAATTAAAGTTTGATTTTCTATTGTGCTAAGTTATTTCTAACCAATATCGGACGAATAATGATTAAAACGACATTTTATGAATGAACAGTCTTACATAACACCCCACACTTTTTATACTTGCTTCGACATATCCCTCCACTGTACAAAAGAGTGAGTGAACTGCTCAAAAGAACTAGTTCACTTTAGTGAACGGTTGGTCACTGAACGGTTCATTAGAGTGAACCGTTTTGCCCACCTCTAATGGCAACTGCCTGTGTGGTTGTCAAGTTAAGTGCGCTGCATATACAACCTCCCGTCACCGTAAAATCAACTTACGAACTGTGTACAGTCCAGGGCTGCATGACCCGGGAACTAATCAAGTAAACTGAACCAAACTGGACAAGTTTCAGGGGGCTAGAAATATTCCTCTGATGGTTTGTCGGTAGATCATCAAAGCAGCGGACGGGCCGTTGTCCGTTCGAGCGAAACGTTTCGAAAAATCCCTTGCAGGGGGTAGCAGATTATAGCAGGTAGGTCTTCCCACTATTTTTCACTTTTCTTTCAGGTCCAATGTTCTAATTATTAAGTATTCGCACTAATTTAACTTCGTTTTATTTAGTCTAACTTAACACTTAACAATTCAATATAACTTCGATATCAGTTGCACAAATTATTTTTCCCACTGAGGTTAACTTGTTCACGAGGTGTCTTCGGCCGGAAAGAGGTTGACAGCAGGCGTCGTTGAGTAAAAAAAGAGTTGACGGCAGGCGTCGTTGAACAGGAAAAAAGCGAGGCAAACAAGATGTCCTTCTTTTATACCCGTCGTGACGTCATTCGTTCCGTATGCGGAAACGATGAAACGTCAGCCAAACGCGAGACAAACGCATAGTCAAATAAACGCATGACTGACGAACGAGGGGTTTTTCGCTTTTGTAGTTCCTCAATCCACAGCCAGTTGGCGCTCCTTCGTGTTGTCACGAACAGTTCGACAATCCTCCCCCCTCTCTAAGGAGGGGGCTGCATAACTCGAGAACTAATCAAGAAAATAGAATCAAATTTAGCATGTGGAGCCTCCCCTTAGAGAGGGGGAAGGAGTGTTTATTCATCATAGAATCGTTTCTTGTCCCCTAAAAGCTTTACATACCAAATTTGGCTCTGTTAGTTTGATTAGTTCTTGAGTTATGGAGTTAATGCTTCATTTGTATGGCAGCTCTCCCTCAGAGAGGGAGAGGAATGTCTAACCACCGTAAAAACATTTATTGCACCCTAAAACCTTACCATGCCAAATTTGGTTCCGTTTGCTTGAACAGTTCTTGAATTATGGAAAAATTTATGCTTCATTTGTATGGTAGCCCCCTCTTAGAAAAGAGGGAGGAGTGTCTATTGACCATAAAAACGTTTCGTGCCCCCTAAAACCTTCACAGCCAAATTTGGCTCCATTTGATTGATAATAAGAACCTTCCCCGGCCCCAAAAACCCCTACATACCAATTTTCATGTCGATCGGCTCAGTAATTTCCGAGTCCATAAGAATCAGATATATGGATTAACAAAAAAATATTCGAAATTTCTGATAAAAAATCAAAAAATAGACTCCGGATAAACGAATTCCGGATAATCGAGTTTCCGGATAATCCTCTCTAAGGAGGGAGGGGAAATGGACTGCATACCTCGAGAACTATCAAGCAAATGGAACCAAATTTTACATGTGGATGTTTTAGGGGGGAAGCAATATTTCTTTGGTGATTAGATACTCCTCCCCCTCTTTAAAAGGGGGATAGGCTGCATAACTCGAGAAATAATCAAGCAAATGGAATGAAATTTGGCATGTGTAAATTTTAAGGGACAATAAATGTTTTTATGATGGTTCGACACTCCTCACCAAATGAAATGCAACACAACTTCCTGCATAACTGGAGAGCTAATCAAGCAAATGGATCCAAACTTGGCATGTGATGGTTTTCGAATACGAGAATTATTTCTTTGGTAGTTTGACATACGTCCCTCCATTGGAAGAGAGGGAGAGGGGCTACAATACAAGCAAAACACAAAGGCTAGCATAACTCGAGAATTAATAGAGCAAATGTTCTACAATTACATCGTTATAAGCGATTTTAGTCCATTTGATGTTTGCGCTAACAAAATTGAGTTTTGGCATAGGTTCTTGGAAATTTTCAATTAATTAGAAGATCAATCAATCAATAGTTTTGCGATTGGATCCATAAAAGTTCGCTTAGTAAGAAAACGTGAATGTTTGAAATTATTGCTAACAAAAATCCATTTTGGCCGGGACGAAGTTTCCCGGTTAGCTAGTTCATAAAAGAAAATGCGCTCCGGTGGCGTTAATGCGTAAATATTAGAAATGAAAATAATTTCACGGGCAATCAAACGAATTTGCGTTCTATGTTCTCTAAAAAAATTAAAGAAAAATCATCCTAACTTTTTTTTTTTGCATCCCTACTTCGAACTACTTCATGTAATCCAAATACGGATGGCGCCTCAATTGCAATCGCACACAACCATAAAAATAATGTAAAACATTCTGTTTAACAGCTGACCGTTGTTTACTTTTGGTCATAAAAAAAAAGGGTTTTGAGCGTCTACAGTCGAAGTTACGATACATTACAATCAACCAGATAGTTCTCCATTATCATCTGTGAAAGTGACTGCTTTTGATAAGATTGAAAGGTAATAAAACAAGGTAATGGAGTATCAGCTTTTGATGTACATAGAACTATATCATTCATCCCAGCCCGACAATGTCCACCAGACGGCTTACAATTCTCTACGGCAGTCAATCTGGCACTGCCCAGGATCTGGCGGAACAAATTTGGCGTGACTCAAAGCTTTACCATCTGCAAGGCTCCGTTTCTGCTATGGACGAATACGACGTCTCAAAATTACTCGAGGAGCGTTTTGCGGTGCTTGTGTGTTCCACGTACGGCCAGGGGGAAGAGCCGGACAATATGAAACGTTTCTGGAAGTTCCTGCTTCGCAGAAACCTCCCCGTCGATTCTCTTCGGATGCTTTCCTTCGGTGTGCTTGGTCTGGGTGATTCGAGATATCCCAAGTTCAATTACGTCGCCAAGCGTTTGCACAAGAGGTTACTGCAGCTGGGAGGGAATGCACTGCTTCCGGTGGGGCTATGCGATGATCAGCACGATTTGGGTTATGGGGCAGTGTTCATGCCCTGGATGGACAAGTTTTGGGACAGTTTGTTGCAGTTGAGCCCCATTCCGGTGGGTCTGAGCAAACTGGAGCAAAGCCCTCGAGAGTATCGATGGGTGATTGAAAGAAGTTCGGAATTACCCCGCGAAAACGATGTGGATATGTACGGAGATGTTAAAGTGGAAAATTGCTTCCTTTCTGAGGTGGAGGAAAACAAACGAACCACCTCGGTGGATCACTTCCAGGATGTGCGACTTATTACATTCCCCAAGAAAAACGTTGACTGGACACCGGGGGATGTAGTTTACGTAAGACCACACAACTCTCAGGAAGATGTAGACAAATTGTTCGAGCTGTTTCACGAACACAATCTAAAATTTTACAAAGATACAGTGGTACTGGTGCAGGAAATTGACTCAGGTGAGTGATATTGTAAAATATGAAAGGATTAACAATTTATTTATTGTCAAAAATACTTTAATGCAATGTAGCTATACATCATCATCTTGTTGCCAACCGTCCTCGTCCGAGAGAAACCTTCTTTTGGCTGCGGTGTTCATGTAAGGTCGATAGACCCACTCCGTGTCTGCGGCATCCAGCTGGTCCAGAGTTCCAAGTTTTATCTGATATAGTTTCAACTGAAAGCGAGGTCCCACTTCCGTCATAACTAATTCCTTATCGACCGTTTTGAATGTGTGGTGTCGAAAGCTAATGTAGTCGTCATGATTCGCAAACGTCATCACACGTTTGGAGTCCTCCTTCGGAACTGGAAACAGATGCTTTAAAATTGACACCGTCCTTTCGGCTATTTTTGTTTTGAAATTGTGAAAAATAAGATGCGGTTTTTGTTCACTCATTGGACCAATCTCGGGAATATCATGTCGCATGACCACTCCAGACATATTGAACATCGCCGTTGGTCCGTACGGCAGATGACAAACGATCAGATTGTCGGGAACGCCTCGATGCTCATGCACCACGATAAAATCGGTAACATTGTTCGCGCAGCACGCGTGCACCAGCTGCTTCATTTCGAAGTTGCCTCGGTTCATTCGTTGTGCGTTGGGAAAAATCAATCGTAATTCCTTCACGAACTGTTTCAGCTTCGCCGATGGGTCACGGGAAGTGGTAATCATGATTTTCGGATCTTCGCACCCAGCGTACCGATACTCGTCGTCCTGGGAGTCAGCCGTGTTGGCACCACCACTGATTCCACCAATTTCGGCCGCCCGCTTTGGTCCCTCATCGTTCCATTTCAGCTTGTCTTGCAGCGTCAGAGCATCCGCCTTTAAGTCACCGTGAATTTGTGTGTGGTTCTCGAGTGCTTTCTTTATTTTCTCTTTCTTGTCCTGCAGCGACTTGTGTCTTCCTTCGACGGCTTTTCGGTATAAGTACTCCCGACGTAGTCGGGCCTGGCGACGGAGCATGATTATCTATATCACTTGAATTGTTACGTTCGATTGAAGTATTTCGATAAACAGTGAAACTAAAACACGCGTTCTGCTTACTACTGTAGAAAAGTACACAAAAGCATGCAGTCGCGAAGAGATATTTTGCTGTCAAATCGAATTTCAATCAGTTGTCAGATTGAAACGAGGGGAGGGACGATGGATTTGTTACATATCACCAATGCTGTGAATTACCTATTTACAGTGATACAAACTCGAAATCGTATGCCACCATGCAGATTTCCTTTGAGAAATCCTTGATCAATTTCAGAATCCTATTATTCATATGGTATCTCTTGTTCATTGCAACTGCCTGTTTTAATTCTCACTTGAACATCCTGAAGGAAAATATGAAGCAAAGTGTCTACAAATAAGAAAATAAGAATGTAAGAGATTGAATTGATAATTGTAGTTTTACCAAGACAATGACCCAAAGCACAAGGCATATAAAGTTCGCACATGATAACATTACAATTTCTCAAGTTATTGATACTCCTCCACATCAATCCGACATCAATCCGAGTAAAAAAAACTATGAAAGTCATCTGTGTAGAAATTTAGGAACTATCAAATATCTAAAAATGAAAATTTTAAAAACCACTACACCAAAAATTGGATGAATATTCCTTCTGAATTCATAAAAAAACGGCTCGGCTAAAGAAAGCTAAAAAGATTAGTTCGTGTCATGGTAAATACTCTCAGACTAGTTATTATGATAAAGCATAACAGAAAGTTCAAGATATGCAACTATTAGGGTGGCCGCCTATTCGGGAAAAGCGGGAAATACGAGAAAATCAAAATCCATCGAGAAAAATGCGAGAAAAAGTCGAGAATTTCTTCATGGAGTCTGGGTTTTTTCGCTCTATGTTTTTTTTCGACGCTTTAAAATGTTACTGTACGTGTTTTAGTGCGTTAAAACGTCGCACGAGATGCAACAACTTTTTTGGCATGCCAAGATGAAGAACGTCTTTTTTAATCGAAATTTGCTTCTAAATTGATCGGTTTTCAGTTGTGACATTTTTATGATTTCGAGAATAATGAACAAGAAGTTCATCATTTTTTTGTTCAGTATTGTTCTCAGAAATGTTAGCTACTCTCTGACAATACTGTGATGTATGATAATTGCAAAAACATCAAGCCTCATGGCCAAAAACGGATAACTTGTTGGCTACCTATACGTACATGGTCCTCTCTGACTGAACTAATGAAGCTCTTTCTAAGACTTGGTCCACTATGACTGAACAATTTCGAAATATTTTTCAATCAATTTACAGTTGTGAGTCAAAGAGTGCAATTCTGTTGTGAAAATTAGTGGGAGGAGGGGTTATTAAATTTGCATTTTTGAAAGTTGTGAATTTCGTGAAATCATGCGGAAAAAATGCGGGAGTTCTGGAACTGATATTGAGTGGCCACTCTGAACTATTTTGCTTTACATCATTCAAATGTATTCATAAAATATGTGATGTTCGATTTTTGTTTTGTTTCGGATAACCCGAGGGGCTAGTATCGTGTACGCCATGGCACAACTTTTTTTTGAACCCCCATCACTTCACCAGATCTTAACTATTCTAGTTATGCACATTTTTTCTCAGTTCAATTTTTGTTTTATTGTTGAAAGATAGATGAACTAATAATGATATAATACATATTCGAAATATTCTTCGTTTTATTTTTGCGGAGCTCGAAAAAACGCTCGAAATTAGTGTCTCTACACTAGAATACCCCCTTAATCAAACTTTATGAATGAGTGATTGGAATGGACTTGATTTGATATTAGTTTACTGAAAAAGATTGAATGTTCTTCTCCTTTCACCAGAAATGCCGGTTCCGGCAATCCTGCGAGAACCCCTGTCGCTATTGACGCTTGTTCAGCAGTACTGGGATCTGACGGCCATCCCGAGAGCACGTGCTTTCGCAGTGCTCGCCCGGACCTGCCCCGACGAGTTGGAACAGGAAAAGTTGCAGGAATTTTCCAGCTTTGAGGGACAGGAGGAGCTGTTTTCCTACGCCAATAGACCCAGGCGTACAATACTGGAGGTGCTGCAGGATTTTCGTTATGCTTGTGGAGCACTAACACTGACCGCCCTCTTTGAACTGTTTCAACCGATCAAACCTAGGGCGTTCTCGATCGCTTCGTCGGCAGTCACTGGCAAACTGCAAATCCTGGTTGCAGTCATCGAGTACCGAACGAAGTTGAAGACTCCACGACGTGGACTATGTTCGAATTGGTTGAAGCAGTTGGAGCCCGGGACAGTTCTTAGGATGTGGACTCGGAAAGGAACGTTTCAGCTTCCGAAGGATAACGTAAGTGGGAAGCATGATTGACCCAAATGAAATCCTGATGAATTTCAATTTTCAGATAACACCAATAGTGATGGTCGGACCTGGTACCGGTTTGGCTCCATTTCGAGCAATTCTGCAGGAACGGGAATGTCTGGTCGAACCACGGAAAAGTGGATCACTAGTTCTGTTTTTCGGCTGTCGATTTTCAAATGTAGACTTTCATTGCGAAGAAGATTTACGTCGCATGGAAGAATCGGGCCTTCTAACACTGTTCTGTGCCTTCTCGCGAAACCAAGAGGACAAAGTTTACGTGCAGCATGTCATACGGAAGCAGGGCGCTCTACTGAAAAAGCTTTTAATGGAACAAAACGGCATATTTCTGGTCTCTGGCAGCTCGAAGAATATGCCGGAGGCGGTGAGAGAAGCTCTCGGCGAAGCGATAGGCAGTGCGTCATATGTGGAAGAAATTCTTAAATGCGATCGATATCAGGAGGAAACTTGGGCATAGTAAAAATTAAACGTTTATTTTTTTTTATAAATACAGTTCTATTCGCTAAACCCCCACACCTTAAGGCTACCTGCGTCGCGTCGTCGATCGTTTGCATCCTTATCGTCGCAAGCGTACGCCAAAATGTACTGCTTCGGATGCCATGCGACTGTAAACGTAGCCGCGTCAACCGAAATGTCCCCGACCTTCTCGCCCGTCTCGGTGTCTCCAATGTCGATTATCAAGTCCTCACTAGCGGAAGCCAGCAATTTTCCATCGTGACTGAATGAGATTGTTCTTACGGGCCAATCCAAACGGGAAAATACCCGCAAACAAGCAAGTTCCTCAGCATCCCAGAGCGATACCAGTGCGTCCGCCGATCCAGTGGCGAAATATTTACCAGTTGGATCAAACTCAATGCAAATGCATGTGCTCGGATGAGCCTTCAAAACTTGCTGCAGGTTGAGATCCGGATAGTTCAGAATGTGGACGCATCCCTGTCCATTCGTCAGGAAGAACAAATCGCTACCGTTACTCCAGGCGATCTCATTTACCTCGAACGTGAACTGTTCCTCAGCCAGGATTTTATACATCCGGGCGTCGATAAATGTTACCAAATCTTCCTTGTTACCGACTGCAATGGTGTTCCCATCCGGAGACCACGTGATGTTAATATTCTCTCCCTTGGTGTTGATAATTGTGGCGCATTTGCCAACTCGTGCATCCCAGATGCGCACGGTTTTGTCCCCGCTTGCCGTGCTCAGTAAATCTGGGAGCGACGCGTGCCAACACAATTGATCCACCGATCCGGTGTGACCACGGTAAGTGCTTTCTTTGTTCTTCAAGATTAAAAAAAATTTGCCGTGAAAACATGCATATTAAATATCGTTTCAAAATCAAACTTTACCAATCGCTCCCGATCCAGTGTGAAAATCACAACCGATTTATCGAACGAACCGGACGCCAACCGGCGTCCATCGCAGTTCCAGCCAACAGAGTGAACCTTTGCGGTGTGTGCTTTCGTAGCTTCCCGGGTTTTATTGTGCGTTTTAAAATACTCCTGCAACTCTTCCACTTGGGACTTAGTCGATACCATTGCCGATGTTTTTGCTGCAGAATTTCGATTGAAGCCGGGTCCGATTCAGTCACGATGTTTGTTTTGTGTGTTTTGTTTATGAATTTTGATGCTTGACAGTAGAACAGCGGGCGATGGTGTAGCATCAGAATGAACTTCCAAGTTCATCACTGATGTTCATGCAACATTTATGTGACGCAAAACGATTTCTGTACACTCAGAGAAAATAATAATCATAACTATAAAGCTTCCATGAAAAGAGGTTTTTCTTTTAGAAAAACTATAAGTGGATTAAATCGTTGATATAACCGCAAGGTGGACGTAGGACTAACGTTGACTTAGCAATAAAAAAGTAACAAGCATATAAATCTTAGACATTTCATCTTTCGAATAAAGTGATTATCATACCACTTCGTTTAGCCGGAGAAGAAGTATTAACGCTCAAATGAGGAGTCGATCCATCCATAGAGATACCCAGCGCAAATAGTACCCGCTCCCCAAGCCCAGACAATTGGAATCATCGTTGATCCGGGCAGGATTATTAACACTTGAGAACGAATGGATTCCTCCTCGAAATTACACAACAAAAATAGGAACCCCTTCCCAACAATTCCAACTACCCAACAACGACGATCGATTCCAGCATTCGTAAACAAATAATTCTATAACGCAACTTTCATCAAAGTGATTACTTCGATATGGTGAAGTATCCACTACATCTTGTCATATATTTCGTATTCTTCATTATCAAATCCATAGTCAACGGCACCCATCGGTATCGAATTATCATCGCACCACGATTCGCTGAATGCTCCTTCCAGTTCGGTCTGCAAAAACTTTTCTGAACTCTAATCCATCAAATTTGGTGTCCCTGAAAAGGGCCGTTGATTATATGCTCATGTAATAGCAAGCTCTCCTCGGATACGACGGGTCAGCTGGATGGCCCTTTGCGCTTTTCCGAACTGCTTTCGTGGTGCCTTACCACCGGTAGATTTACGAGCTGTCTGCTTGGTCTCAATGAAACGAGTTCTCACGGTACGAGAGTAGAGGTAGAAATGAACGAAAGCTGACAGATGATGAATTAGAGAGGTTTTAAACTTTTCAGTTCATTCGCCCCTAATAGGAACGAAAGCAAAGTAAGCATCATGTTTTATACTCATCCGTTCGGTTCAACTGCAGAAGAGAAATGGAATTGGGAAAGAAGAGCATAATGCATAGGCGTCTGAGTGCGACCGTCCTCATCTCACATCGCGGCACTAACTGAATGAATTTCCAGAGCGCATGCGAACTTATATACGGTTTCAATAACCTATTTTCTAAGCAATTTCAAGGCTATTGAAACAAGTTTTCGGGTCAATAATTAACAGTCATATAACTCGTGGACATTTTGTCTTTTGAATGAATGTTTATCATACCACTCCGTTCCGTCGTAAAAGAGATATTAACGTTCAAAACCTTGCAGTCCAGCGTCACTGTCTCATTTTCGAATCTTTGAACTTACACCCCGGTACAGAAATGAAAGGCGTAGTCCTACGTCAAAAAACTGATGAGAACAGATTCGTTGAAGTATGACATCGACGGGTATTTGTTGTACCCATTTTCCCAATTCATTTATTTGTAAGACTCAATCGCATAAGCCGCTAGTTCAAAATTTGTTTTCAGAAAATTTCGTCCTAATTATATACAGTCAGTCGCAAAATTAAGTATACACCCCGTGTTGGTTTGTTATTTTTGAGTTTTTCGGGGTTAAAAAGTAAATAACTAAAAGCGACTCATATTCATCGTAAAATTGATCCTTTTCACTCTCATGTAGTGATAAGAAAAAAATTTAAATGGTCACATTTCTATTTCATGTTTAAAAAATAAACAAAAAAACTTCAATTCAGACGTTGTAAAATTGAGTGTACAGATCAAGTTTTTCTTGAAAAGAAAATTGAAATCAATTCAGAAATGTTGACAGATAACAAAAATCAATCCCCTGTGTTTGGTATGACCCCCCTTTGACGTCCAGCACTGTCGGCAAGGGCCGAGGCGAGATTCTTGGTCACTGTAAACGGAATGCTCTCCCGGATTTACTTAAACGTCGTTTCGAGATCTGCTTCGTTCCTACATTTTTAATTCTTCATACATTTCTTGATTCCACACCATTGAAGCTCAATAGTGTTCAAATCAGGTGATTGCGGAGGTATTTTGAGTTGATTGGGACGTTTTTGAGTAGGCACTCCCGCAAGATAAGATCAGTTTGCTTCGGGTCATTATCCTGATGAAAGTAGTAATCACGAAAGAGACAAAATTTCTGCACGGGATACTGAAGGTTATGTTTCAGGATGTTCAATGAAGCCATCTTGTACATCATCTGACTGCCCCCACCGTGTTTCACTGTTTCCAAATGCTGATTCTGGAGCACCGATCTTGATTTCCTTCCCATCATCTGTCTTCCATCAGATTCAATGAGATTGGTTTTCACCTCATCTGTATGAAGGTCCTTGTTCCAGAACTCCTTAGGTCTGTTAACATATGCCTTAGCAAACTGTAGTCGTTTTTCATACTCTTATTTCCTTTGAGATGAAAGACTTTTCACGGCCAACACGACCTCTCAGATTGTTCCTGTATGCTACTCTCCGGACAGTGTCTGTGCTGACAAGTCTTCCAATGGGCTACTTCGATAGTCAATTTAGGAATGTTTGGTTCGGGTTCTTTCGAAATGTTCGCACAATTACTCATTCATCATTAGAAGACAAGATACGTTTGTGTCTACTACTCGGGAAATTTTCCATGGTTCCTTCGTATTTCTACTTGTTTATGATTTTATTTGCTGTATAGTGTGTTCTTCCAAGTATAGGTGTTATTTCCTGCAATGTCTTTTCACGACAATTGAAATTTATTATCATTGTATGTGTAACAATATCTATTTCTTTCCTCTAACTTGCCATTTGATAAAAACTTGTTTAAACATCAATAAAAAACAAAAACCAATACGGCCAAGCAGTGGTTAAGTGTTGACACCAATCACTGGAGAAAAAAAGTACGCTAATTCGCAAAGATCTTACATACAAGGTTTATTTGTTCGAAGAAATTTAAGGTGTACACTGAATCTTGCGATGCCTAGAATAGAGATTGTTTTATATTTTTAGGAATAAACAATTAGCAGAAAACTTTCCGCGGAATTTTATTGCACGTACAGCTAGTTAAATGTGTGAGCAATTAATATGCATCAAAAGAATAAATGTTTTCAAAATATTTTATACCAAATAAATGGAAAGTATCGTCAAGTATCATTTGTACACTCAATTTTGCGATTGACAGTATTTAGTAGGATTCGGCCGAATACTCACGGTTTAGATCGAGGTTAGAAGGGCAAAATTTTTTGTGGGAGTGGTCAGGTTAGGAATATGAATAAGGGGTACCGTTGTCAGTCTTCCGTGTTTCACATTAAACACTGGCTATGAGACGATCAATCCTACTCTCGTAGTTTTATGTTTGCAGACGAACATTATTTTTTCGTACTCGTTGTTTAAAAAGGTAACATGTTTGTTTCACATGATGTTCAAACATGATGTTCAGTTTCTCTCGCATTTTCATCCCAATCAACAGCAGTGTGTAGAGTAAAAGAAGCGAATTGGACACCACACCACCACCACTCAACACACGGTGTGTTTGTGTGTTAATATGAAAAGGGAAGGGAAGTATTTATCATGACAATGGGTGCTTCATCTAAAATATTGGGCAAAAAAATACACCTCTTAATCTGTTCTGAACAAAATAAGAGTCAATTGATATCAGAGTTCTTCACAATTAATATCATTATTTAGTCCACGCATCAATTTATAAATTTAATTTATGTAATATCGGCTATTATCAGCTATTTGTACAAACACTAAAATTGAATAGAGCGTGGCGGAGATGTTTAGTTACCCACATCAAAATACCAAGAATAAAAGAATAGGAGTTTCCTGAAACTGTATCTAAAACTAATTTTGGGGTATTCATTTTCTTGGCCAGTATTTGTATGACGTCGCCCGCTGTGCTCTCGGTTCCCCAGACTTCAATTGGCAACATACACGGAGAAAAAAAAATCATAGAAAGCTTCTTGCTATTCAGAGAATGTCTTTTTCACGGGAAATAGCTATGGATTATTTAATCAGACTTGCACAATGTGCATGAATTCATAGCTTCTGTGTTCATGTAATTTTTGCAATACGAACTAAATTTCTAGTTAGTTTCTGTGAAAAAATACTCTACAAAGAAATGTTTTAGGAGCAATTATTTTTTCCCGTGCATGAAAAGATACGAAACGAAATCAATGAATACTGCGACAACGGGTGGTACGGTTGTACATGGTGTTCTTGAATTATAAACATCGTGTTTGTTTACACATGTTTATGTTTGTGTATCATGGTTCGTGTTTGGGATAGACATTCAACACTAGCGAAAATCATGTTCGAGTTCAAACGAAAACATGGAATTTTCTCATCGCGTGGACATGTGTGAGTGTTTTTCGGAGGACTGCACGCACTGTAGCATTGTGCATAGCATCTGGTGTTCGACTGAATGTCGAGGGTGGACGACGGTAAGATGGGGGGACAAGACAAACAAAATAATAACGAAAAACGAAAAAGAGGAACACAAAAGCATTAAGTTCTTATACACATACTTCGACTGCATATAGCAGTTGGCGCGAGTCCCCAACACGTCTCTGATTGGAACATAACCTTGAGCCTCAAGGGTATTCAAAATGAACTCTCTGGCTGCGTAATTATCCGTACATGGCCAAACTGCGTGAACGATGTCATCGTAACCGTTTCCACACCGACAAACATTGCTTTGAACAAGATTTATTCTGTCTTTCGACCAGTGTATTCATTTGCTGGCACACTTTTGTGAGGAAATAAGATGAGTGCCTACTAGGATTGGGCAATCTTGGATCGATATTCAGAAGGGCAAAAAAATACACCTCTTAATCTGTTCTGAACAAAATAAGCGAACTCCAAAAAATCGAGAAATTCAACCTTTTCTTTTCCATCTTTCCGATCTTTCTGGTCATAAAATTTTTTTTTGGTAATTTGTTTTGAGCGCGGTGCGTGTGCCGTATCATCGCTGTGTGTGCTTTATCATCGTCATCGATTCCATCATCGTGTCGTGGTGCGATTTACCGTTGCAGCTGTACCGAGCGATTGCCACGCGGTTCGATTGGGACACCGTTTCATTTCATTCGCATTGGTGTGCGATTTAGGTATAATATATATATATATATATATATATATATTAGGTTTAGGAAGATAGAAGAATTCAAAATTGTATTATTTTATATCTGCCGTAATGGCAGAAGGTCATGTTGAAATGGAGATTGAAACTACTGTTTCCTCCTCACTACCTACTACGGGGGCTGGGAAGTCGCTCAAACGCGTTCCCCCCTCAGAAGATGTTTCTTCAGAGAAAGAGTTGATTAACCTCAACAAGCCCCCCTCAAGAAAATTGGCAAACTTTTCCTCTTCGCCCCCTCAATCTCCCGCTCCCGCTTCCGCTCAACTCCCGAACTTGCCTCCCAGTCCTACTGATCCCGCTCCCGCTCAACAATCGACCTCGTCCTCCCCCTCAGTTGTTTCCTCTCCTCGTGTCAAGGTCTATCCAGACGGCGCATCTGGAGCTGGTCCATGGGTTGTTTTTTTCCGGCCCAAACCAAAAGGAAAGTCTATTAATGTCATTCAGGTTTCGAAAGATCTGGCAAGATATTATTCCTCCGTGGTCGAAATCTCTAAGGTTAGGCCGAACAAACTGCGTGTTGTCGTGAGTGATCGGAAACACGCAAATGCAATTGTGATCGACGAGAGGTTCACCCTAGAGTATCGTGTCTACGTGCCCTCCCATGACGTAGAAATCTCAGGGGTGGTAACTGAAACGGGTCTGACGTGCCAATTGATAAAAGAAGGAGTTGGTAAATTCAAAAGACTCCCTTTGGTGGGCGTTAAAATTTTGGACAGTCGCCAACTAGGTAAAGTATCCCAAGAAGAGGGAAAAACGAAATTCACGCCGTCAGACTCGTTTCGTGTAACTTTTGCTGGTTCGGCCCTCCCTGACTACGTCATGGTGGACAAATTGAGACTGCCTGTGCGACTCTTCGTGCCAAAGCCCATGACTTGCAACAAATGCAAGTCAGTTGGTCACACTTCAGATTATTGTGCCAACAAGGAGCGCTGTGCAACTTGCGGAGAGCAACATGTGGGGGAATCCTGTAGTGCGACTGAGCATAAGTGTCCATACTGCGGGGGATCCCCACACGTGCTCTCAGCTTGTGAAACTTACAAGAGTCGCTGGGAGAAACAGAAGCGCTCTTTGAAGGAACACTCAAAACGCACTTTTGCGGATATTTTAAAGGGCGCTTCTCCACTGGCCCAACAACAATCAATCAACACTCAAAATGTCTTCGCCACGTTGCCCGTTGACGAAATGGAAGCGGACACAGCTAACGGGGGCACACCGTTCATTTTCCAAGGGAATCCCCGGCGCAAAAACGTGATCACTCCCAAAGTTCAAGGACAAGCCCCACCGGTTATACCCCCTGTTAGCATGTCTAAAAAATTGAGTGCAGCGGACAAGCAAAATCAGGTTCCTCCTGGTTTCCGTGGGAATGGTTCACCTTTGAACGGCCCAGCACTCGAGGGGACATCAAAAACCCCAACTGTCCCTGTTTTTCCGTTCAACTTCCCAATCGGGATTTATAAAGTTGTCTGACTTTGTGGATCAAATCTTCACGTGTTTTAATGTTTCCGACTCCATCAGAACCATTGTCACCGCAATGCTTCCAGTACTAAAGACAATTTTGCAGCAATTGATGCAAACATGGCCCCTCCTTGCAATGATTATCTCTCTTGATGTCTAATTTAAATAGAGAGGTCGGAGATATCACTGTTTTACAGTGGAATTGTCGTAGTCTTATCCCTAAATTGGATACTTTCAAATTTCTAATTAATAAATTCAATTGTGATGTTTTTGCTCTGTCCGAAACCTGGCTCTCTTCTCAAAATGATCTCTCTTTCCACGATTTTAATATAATACGCTTGGACCGCGATGACAGATACGTAGGGGTACTATTGGGGATTAATAAGTGCCACCCATTTTTTAGAATTGAACTTCCACCTATTGGAGGGATCGAAGCTGTTGCTTGTCATGCAACCATCAGAGGCAAAGACCTCTGTATTGTCAGCTTGTATTGGCCTCCGAGAGCTGCGGTTAGCCGCAAACAACTTGTTGACATGTGCTCACTCCTTCCTGAGCCACGATTGATCTTGGGAGACTTCAACTCTCACGGAACTGCCTGGGGGGAACAGTACGACGACAATCGTTCATTGTTGATATATGACCTTTGTAACAGCTTCAATATGACCGTTTTGAATACTGGGGAAACAACACGTGTACCTAAACCTCCTGCTAACCCAAGTGCTCTTGACCTCTCGCTTTGCTCGAATTCACTATCGTTAGATTGCAAGTGGAATGTAATCCAGGACCCCAACGGTAGTGATCACTTGCCAATCAAAATTTCCATCACCATTGGGTCGAATTCTTCTGAATCTATAAACATGGCATATGACCTCACAAGACACATTGACTGGAAAAAATATGCGGACGCGATTGCTCTAGCCATCAATTCCAGAGATGGTTTGCCTCCATTGGAGGAGTATAACTTCCTTTCTCGTTTGATCTATGACAGCGCGGTTCGCGCTCAAACGAAACCCATCCCAGGTTCCACTATTCGTCGAAGGCCTCCCAATCTATGGTGGGATAGCCAATGTTCCAAGCTTTATCAGGATAAATCGAACGCATTTAAAGCTTTTCGAAAACGTGGAACCATTGAGAATTTTCAAACGTATTTGGACCTTGAAAATCAATTTAAAAACTTGATCAAAGGGAAAAAACGTGCTTATTGGCGAAATTTCGTGGGAGGTTTGTCACGAGAAACGTCAATGAAAAAATTATGGAAAGTGGCTCGAAACATGAGAAATCGCTCTTCATCGAATGAAAGCGAAGAATATTCACATCGATGGATTTTTAATTTTGCACGGAAGGTTTGTCCCGATTCCGTTCCTGTGCAAAAAATTGTTCGAGATATACCACAAGATAGGTGCGATCTTGATTCCGAGTTTTCGATGGTAGAATTCTCTCTTGCTCTTCTTTCTTGTAACAATTCGGCTCCAGGAACGGATAGAATTAAGTTCAAATTGTTGAAACACCTCCCTGATGTGGCGAAACATCGCTTGTTGAATTTATTCAATCGGTTTCTGGAGCATAATATTGTTCCAGATGATTGGAGACAAGTGAGAATTATAGCTATTCAAAAACCCGGAAAACCCGCGTCCGACTTCAATTCGTACCGCCCAATAGCAATGCTGTCTTGTATACGGAAATTGTTGGAGAAAATGATCTTGTTTCGCCTTGATCGATGGGTTGAAACGAATGGCCTACTCTCAGATACACAATATGGGTTCCGCAGGGGCAAGGGGACGAATGATTGTCTTGCGTTGCTTTCTTCAGAAATTCAAATGGCTTACGCCGAAAAAAAACAAATGGCTTCAGTATTCTTGGACATAAAGGGGGCCTTTGATTCTGTTTCAATAGAGGTTTTGTCAGACAAATTACACTATCGGGGTCTACCGCCTCTATTGAATAATATGTTATATAACTTGCTTTGTGAGAAACATTTGAATTTTTCTCACGGAGATTCGGCAGTGAGTCGGGTCTCTTACATGGGCCTCCCTCAGGGCTCTTGTTTAAGCCCCCTTTTGTACAACTTCTATGTAAGCGACATTGACAATTGCCTTACACAAAATTGCAGCTTAAGACAACTTGCAGATGATGGAGTAGTGTCTGTCGTAGGATCAAACGAATCCGACCTGCAAGAACCCTTACAAGATACTTTGAACAATTTTTCAACCTGGGCCATTGGGCTAGGGATCGAATTCTCCACGGAGAAAACAGAGATGGTGGTTTTTTTCTAGGAAGCATAGACCAGCAAAACCAAAGCTTCAACTTTTGGGTAAACCGATCACTCATGCTATGTCATTCAAGTATCTTGGGGTATGGTTCGACTCCAAATGTACTTGGGGGGCCCATATTAGGTATCTGAGTAAAAAATGCCAACAAAGAATAAACTTTCTCCGTACAATTACCGGCACCTGGTGGGGAGCCCATCCCGAAGATCTTATAATGTTGTATCGAACAACTATTCTCTCAGTGATGGAGTATGGCAGTTTCTGTTTTCAATCAGCTGCCAAAACACATCTCATTAAACTCGAGCGAATTCAGTATCTTTGTCTCCGTATTGCGTTGGGATGTATGCCCTCAACGCATACCATGAGTCTCGAGATTTTGGCAGGCGTACTCCCACTAAAAGATCGCTTCAATTTATTATCTCTTCGGTTCTTCATTCGGTGTAAGGTTATGAACCCATTGGTGATCGGAAATTTTGAGCAGCTGATCGGGCTAAATTTTCATTCTGGATTCATGAGCTCATATCATGAATTCATCTCCATGCAGGTTGATCCTTCTTCGTATATTCCCAACCGTGTTTTTCTGACTACATCAATTCCTCTGTACATTTTGATCTGTTCATGAAGGAGAAAATCCATGGAATTCCAGATTATCATCGATCGGTCGGGGATCGTTCCTACGATCTTCAATGCAAAGTATGGGCGTATCAATTGTGATAATATGTACTTTACTGATGGGTCCTCTATGAATGAGTCCACAGGATTTGGAGTGTTCAACGAATTTTTTAGCACCTCCCACAGTCTTCAGAATCCTTGCTCAGTGTATTTTGCTGAATTGGCAGCAATACACTGGGCGCTGAACAGCGTCGCCTCACGACCTGTTGAACACTATTACATTGTAACGGATAGTCTTAGCTCTGTCGAAGCTATCCGTTCAGTGAGGCCGGAAAAGCACTCGCCGTACTTCCTTGAGAGAATACGTGAAATTTTGAGTGCTTTAACCAGACGCTGTTATGTCATTACCCTTGTCTGGGTCCCTTCACATTGCTCAATTCCGGGGTAATGAGAGGGCTGACTCATTGGCAAAGGTAGGTGCAATTGAAGGCGATATTTATCAGCGTCAAATCGCCTTCAATGAATTTTATTCTTTAGTCCGTAAAAATACCATCGCTAACTGGCAACGTAAGTGGAACGAAAATGAATTGGGTCGGTGGCTTCACTCGATTATCCCTAAGGTTAGCCTCAAACCATGGTTCAAAAGTCTGGACTTGAGTCGGGACTTTATTCGCACCTTCTCTCGACTCATGTCCAATCACTGTTCGTTAGACGCGTTACTCTTTCGTTTTAATCTTGCCGATGGCAATATCTGTGCTTGTGGCCAAGGTTACCACGACATCGAACACGTTGTTTGGTCGTGCGAGGTGTATCTTGTTGCCAGATCGAATTTAGAAAACTCTCTTCGGGCCAGAGGAAGACAGCCCAATGTGCCGGTGAGAGATGTGTTGGCTCGGTTAGACCCTTGATTACATGTCCCAAATATATGTCTTCCTAAAAGTTATCGATCTTCGTGTGTGATTGTCCTTATATCCTTATATTCTCCTTTTCCTTTCCCTTCGCGAGAAAGCAAATCCCTTCTTACTAACAATAGAATAAGGTGAAATGTAAATACGTATTAGATATAAGATAGGCTTAAGAATTGAGTATGATGAATGTGAGTGCGAATGTGAGTGTGAACATTGTCAACATATCCTTATATCCCTTCCTTTTCCTGAAAAAAATGTCACCCTTCTAAACTCGAGCAAACCGCGAGTAATCGGTTCTCTATTCATTAACACTAGAATTAATGAAAAATGTTTATATATACTTGTAACAATACAGATAGGAGTTTGGCTCCTTTAAACTTATGTAACTGAGCCTGTAAAAATAAACGATTTAATAAAAAAAAAAAAATCAATTAAAAAAAATAACGATTGCGTTGAAGTTGTATTAATAAAACCAATTCATTCCTAGTGTTTCATCTGCTTCGAATCTATGGCGAAATTGAGAATGAGCGTGTAATTATAAATTTGGGCTCTCAATAAACGAAAGAGATAGACAGCACCACTTCGCAAACAAGAGTGAGTGAAACACGTCCTGTACTGACTGAAGATCAGAATGTGAGAATGAGAAAAATAAGAGATTCCCATTATCCATATATGCCGCTGGTTCAATTGAACGATTGTTCTCTTGAGTATTGTTGAAGGAATAAGTCGTAAAGGATGTGGGCTGCGATGGAAAGAAGGAGATACGACACTTAGTTGAGATTTCTATACCGAAAACACGCCTTGAATGTATTCTGGAGTGGCAAGCTCTAGAATACGACAGTGCAAGTCGGAAGAAATTTCTTTTGCGAAAAATCCCCCGGCCAGAACGGGAATCGAACCCGAACCCCCGGCATGATAATGTGGGACGCTAAACACTCGACCACGGGAGCATCAAACTTTTCACCAACTCAAGAGCCTCAAGCGAACTGAGACTATCCGAGAAAATGAAGTAATGGTCTGCGGGCTTGTTGGAGATCATACCCAATGCGTAGTCGATTGTTGTCAGCTCAGCAACATAAACGGAACAAAGTTCCTGCAGCCCATCGGTGGAGTATCTTTTCATCCAATTGACTTCTTGGTACTTTCGATGAAAAATCTGGGGAATGTAAATTAGTCGAAGCTGACCTGGAATCCCAAGAGTTGCTTGTTTCATCGAAAAATCGTATTCAATTGAGGAACTCCTGATGGTGAAGTGTGCACGGTCTGGAGTAAACAATGGAAAACAAATATCTGATGAAATATAGTGGTGATAAATTCTCATTTAGCGAGATTGCATATTTAGACGAAGATTTTTTTCAAAGTTTTTAATCACAAGTGTGTTCGTTACTCCGTATTTCACCAGTATTCTGGGAGCTCATGTTATGCATTGAGTGCATTCAGCCGAGAGCTATACGTAGACAATGATATTGAATTCATTCCAATATTAGAGTGTGACTTTTAACTGCTGAGAAAAAGCAGAAAGAACCATACTCCAGAATAGAAAGAATAGTTGTTTTATAAAGCGTTATGAGAACTCCGGATGAGCTCCCCACCACGTGCTGCAAATCGAATGGAGAAAGTTGACCCTCTTTTGACATTTTTGCTTCAAAATTGTAATGTGAGTATTCTAAGTGCATTTTGAATCAAACCAGACACCAAAGTACTTGAAGGTCAATGATTGGGTAATGCTTCTTTCAAAAGGCTCAAGTTGCAATTGAGATGGGAACCGCTTTCGAGTAAACACTACCAGTTCAGTTTACTGTGGCGAGCAGTCATCCGAAAAACACTTACACATGTCCACGCGATGTGAAAATTCCATGTTTTTGTTTGAACTCGGACATTATTTGTGTTGGATGTCTATCCCAAAACCGAACAGTGATACACAAACATAAACATGTGTAAACAAACACGATGTTTATTATTCAAAAACATCATGTACAAACATATCACCCGATGTCGCAGTATTCATTGCTTTCGTTTCGTTTTTATTCATGCACGGAAAGAAATTATTCATCCTAAAACATTTCTTCGTAGAATACATTTTCACAGAAACGAACATGAAATTTAGTTCGCATTACAAAAATTGCATGAACTAATAAGCTATGAGTTCATGTACATTTTGCAAGTCTGATTAAATAACCTTTGTTTTCGTGCAAAGAAGACATTCTCTGAATAGAAAGAAGCTTTCTATGAGAATTTTTTTCGAGTGCATGCTGCCAATTGAAGTCTGGAGAACCGACTGCACATCGTACGACGTCGTACAAATGATGGCCAAATAAATAAATAAATAGCCAAATATTAGTTATAGATGCATGTTTTCAGGAATGTTTACAGTCTTGATATTTTTATGAAAGTTTTATTAGGGCGGTCCAAGTTAGGGCGTTCAAAAAACCAATTTCGAAAAATTCATTTTGCAGTGTAATGTTTCTGAAAAATTTCTGCATCAAACGCATAAAATCAGTTGAGTTGAAACCAATTGCCACCTGCAAAATTATTATGGAAAAATCTGTACCATATTCATAATTAGCTTTTGCGATGACGATTTGTGAAAGAATTACAATCAACTCACCTTTAATCTATGTTCTATATCTCGATACTCTATATATTTATATCATTATAAATGGGTGTTGGAGGAAAGATTAGCTTCAATGACAGGTATACTGCGCATAGAGACATATCAGTCGCCGTACCAAGCCATTAATTTATCGATGTTATCACAAACTGAATGAAGGAAAAAAATAAAAGCTACACTTACACTACACTACATATGCTTTGTGTATGCGATTGCTTTATCTTTTCTTCTCCTCTTCTTCGCTCGTTTTATAGCTCGGGTCTCGTTCGTCGCGAACAAGCAATATAAGCCATTTGTAAACATTTAAAGATCCAGTCAAAATTGTTACTCCCGTAGTCGAGTGGTTAGCATTACGCTTAACATGTCACTGCTGAATAATTCTGGTACTTTATATTCGATTAAAATTATAGAAATATTGTAATCAAAATTTGTTGTGGGTAACTAAACATCTCCGCCACGTTCTATTCAATTTTAGTACTTGTTAAAATAGCTAAAAATAGCGAATGTTACATGAATTCAATATATAAATTGATGCGTGCACTAAATAATGATATCAGTTGTGAAGAACTCTGATATCAATCGACGTTTATTTTGTTCAGAACAGATAAAATAGTTTATTTTATTTGCCCAAAATTTTAGACGAAGGACCCATTGTCATGATAGGAAAGCATTTTTTCTATGTCAACATACCAACATACCACGTGTTGAGTGGTGGTGATGTGGTGTTCGATTCGCTTCTTCTACTCTACGCACTGCCGGTACTTGGGGTGAAAATACAAGAGAAACTGAACACCATGTTCGAACATCATGTGAAACATTAGGATTAAACATCGTATGTCCAAACTTACTACGAATACAAACATGTCACATTTTCAAACATAGGTACGAAAAAATCATGTTTGTATTCAAACACAAAACTGCGAACAGCAGCGTGGACATTTTTATCCCGGACGCAGTGTTTCTTGTGAAACATGGAAGACTGGCGGCGAGAATTCGATCCCTTATTTCTTTGTCCAAGAAGACAAGTTATCTAGGGAATTTTGCAATGGTCTTTGCAAGTTTTCGGCATGTGAACCTCTGACGGAAACCACATAATCATCTGCAAGCTGTCTTAGCGTGCATTATTCTGCCAAACAACGTTCAATATCTTTCACATAAAAATTATATAGATTAAAGTTTAATTATAAAGGCTGAGACATGAGCCTTGGGGATAGACCCATATAACTTGTCAGTTGTCCGAGGGTGAAGTTCGTTTGCTTTTCTGACAACGAATTGTACAAGAAGTTATTCAAAATTCCAAGAAGTCCACATCTGTTCAGATTGTCTGACAGAATATCTATGGAATCCGAATCTAAAGGCTGATTTAGACGATGCCAGTCAGCGCTCTAGTTGAAGTATCCAGTGAACAGAGAACAGACACTCTGTTCAAGTTACTTGTACCAGTGTCGAACAAGTAATTGGCCTCTAACTTGAACAGAGTGTCTGTTCTCTATTCACTGGATACTTCAACTAGAGCGCTGACTGGCATCGTCTAAATCAGCCTTAAAGCTCCCTTAATATCCAGGAATACTGAAGCCAGTTGCTCCTTGTGCGCAAAGGCCAGTTGAACATCTGTAGAAGGCAACGCTAGGCAATCGTTTGTTCCTTTGTTCTTGCGAAACCCAAATTGAGAAATCTCGCGTAACTTTTGAAAAGGTCCAATGTAACATTTTCGTCAACTCGAGAAAAACGAAGTTGAAGACCCGAACATTATTCCGCGTATTGTCTTAAAAGTTATCGATCTTTATCGCTCCTCTCACCACTAGCGATCAAGAATAACTCTCCAAAACCAATCGTAGCTGTCATTCCGTAATTTGAGTTTGAAGTTGAAGCCAATGAGCGAAAAATGTTACATTGGTCGTTTTGATGTATCATATGTACATGCAGTCAAAGCATTTGCGTGGCAGTTTGGCCGATGTTGTGTTGAATTTAAATTACGTCGTTCTTATGTTTGTTGTGAGTGCCGTGATCAATCATTGTTCGACCATCATACTTTTGTATTTGGGCGATTGGTACAAATTTGGTACAATCTGCTACAATCTGTTTAATCGGATATGTCAGCATAAAATGGTGAATTGGATATCTGATAGTTGATTACGTAATTGTGTGCATAGATGTTAACCCATAGATACCCTCTATCATCGGGTGTTGACATAAAGACGAAAAAGTTCGATTTTTTTTTGTAGAATTGAGAAGATCGCGATCCTATGAGTCAATCGTATGTTGTTAATTCGTTTAATAGTAAGGATATTTTCCTGTTATCTTCTCAGGTAATTCATGATGCCGCGTGTTGTATATCTAAAAATTAGAAAGCTCGCGACCTGATGAATTACGAAATATATCTTTAGTTAATTTCATAGCAGAGATATTTCTCAGTTACTTTCTAAGGGCTTATTTATGCGTTGTCGGTTGCTCGGTGCTAGTTGAACGTCAAACGGGCAAATCAAATGTCAAATTTCTTTTAGTAGCCGAGTGATTGACAGCCTACGAGTGGCCCTTGAGATAAACCATGGATAGCCTCTGTAGAATATATAGATTTCTCTCGGTTATATTCTCAGGTTTCCCAAAGATGACGCGGAGAGTTATGTCGATGAAAGGTTGCCTAGAGATAATTCGTAGAGTTATTTTAATGAAAAGTACGTACGATAAATAATAGGAAACAAAGATTTCTCTCGCTTAACTACTCAGGTTTCCCAGGGATAGCTCTCCGGCGTCGCGATTGGATTTGGATGAAGAGTACACGCGATAAATAATAAAATATATAGTCGGTCTAATTCATATTACAGGGTTTCCTTTTCAGGATACCTAAATACAATTTCTGCCGCGTGTCGTAACACAAGGTTCTAGGGTTTTCGATTCGTCGAGTGGTCGATAGTTCGCCTTTACATAATCACATCACTTACCACAGTGAATCCTGATTTTTACCTCTCCCTACCAACAACTATCCCTTCCTTGATAAACGCTAGGGAACCACGCTATAGAGGCGACCCTTCTGGCCTTCGGGTGGCGAATATCATACTAACATTCCTTACCTTCCCCTGGTGACTGTAAGGACGTGGCCGGCGTCGTTATTGACCATTTAAAGCTCGAATCACCGAAAATTGCAGAACGAGAATGATTTGCTAGTCCCAAGCGTCATTCTGTGTGTTCTTTGTGCAATTTGGTTGGTTCAGGTCAATCACGGAGAGCAACTACGAATTGTACAGTCTACCCAAGCTCAAGCTCAAGCTCAAGCTTGTTCTTGCGAAACCCAGATTGTGTGCTTGATAGCAAATTATTTGTCTCGATCCATTGATCGAGTCTTCGAAGGATCATTTTCTCCAACAATTTTCTAATGCATGAGAGCATAGTAATCGAACGGTACGAGTTATGGTCAGGGTGAAGGGTAGTTCGGTGGAAGAAGAGCTATAGAAAATTCCAACATTGAGAATGGTCTGTCCAGAGGTCCATCGCTCGGAGACGTTTATCGAAGAATATGTTGGGCTGGAACAGAGTCTGGACAGATCTTTTAATGCGAAATCCAATATCCATAGGTTGGCGTATTCTTCACTCTCGTTGGTAGATGATTGTTTCAGCTGTACTTCAAGCTTTGAATATTCCTCGAAGTGTGTGGATGTTCCATGTCTATGAAAAGCTTTGAAAACATCAGATTTTTTCAAATACAATTTTGTACAGTATAGATTAGCACATGTTCTGTTATTTTTAAGCTAATTTAATGTAATATCGGAATGCCAAAAAATGTGGTAAAAATTAATTTTGGGTGTACCATCCATGGGAAAGAACCAGTGGCGGAACTCATCTTCGTCGAACGCCGTTGTTAGATTGAATTCCTCGAGTCGCTATCCTTATAGTAAAATTTGAAATGATGACAGCTTTTCTTCGCTTTGCTTCGATCTGCCAGCAATGAAAGTCGTCAAAGGTACCAATACCGTGTAGCAAATATATCAATAGTTGGTAGGGATGTGTATCGCATCTGACATTCATTTTAACACGGTTGGTAAGGCGTCGTACACAACTAACGTAACGCTAAAAGTCCGGATTTTGGACCCCCCCCCTACGTAACGCAATTTCCTATCTCTAATACACAGTAAGTAACGCAACCTCGATCTCCCTCCCCCCCTTCTCGCGTTGCGTAATTTGTGCACGACGCCTAATATGTACAGAAAATATGTACATTTTACTATTGTTTGCACTTTGCAGTTCATTCGCCTCTAGATCGAACCTACGAAAAGTGTATTTCACCCACGTGCATACGTGGAATTGTTTTTTTCATATTCCAATTACGGAAATGTTCTTATGAATGAATTCTGACAGATTCTAGGTGTTATTTCCAGAACAAAACGACGTTAAATTTTTATATGTGATATTCTCGGATGAAAAACGGCACCCTTACAGTTTGATCGTGTCAATAAATTTATTTCCAATTATACCTTCTGCTTTCTTACAATGAGTGTGGGTGTGTTTTTTGCGACCAACTTTTCCAGCTCACAAAATAAAGAATTCTCGATCGTTCCTATTTGGGTACGGTTAGTCATACAGGTTGTGCAATTATTCGTTTAGGTGCAAGGTTAGTTTTCATTTTCGTAGTTATTTTAAAGAATGTTTCCGATAGGACTGTATGCAGGGTTATGGTGGATTAAATCAAACAGTTTTTCATTGTTGTCTGAACATCAAATTGTTTTCTCTGTGTTTTAGAACATAACGGATGTATAGACTCGAACTTTTCTTTTAGTCGGTTGTGATAGAAGCGATTAATAGCGTTAGTTGCTAGGATGATAGATGGCGATTCAAATGATAGACTGTTTCCATATAAGTGTGTTGTTAGTTAGGTTTAAAGTCTTTTTTAATGATTTTCTGTTCACTATAGTATATATCCTACAATACCCATCATTCGCAATATATTGTACAAGTTTGTCGTCTAAAATAATCACATTGTAATGTATGTGCTTTTAAAAAAGACTCTCGCAAGCAAGCACTTTTCGTGCTTATTATCGTACAAGTATTATTGTCTTCTGGTTCCGATGCTATTGTTTATGTCATGCGATCGTGCTTCCATGTTTATGCTTCATAGCTTAATAATTGGTTCTATTCAATCCATCGGTCGAGGATTTGTTTTTTCTCGTACTTCTCCGTAGACCTGTATAGTATGTGTGATATTTTTACATATCCAATACTGAACAAGAAGTTAAACCGATGATCAAACACATTTTTTTTTCGTTCCCAATGAACAACTCTCGGCTCTAGGTAATCACCACCATCACAAGCTTAATTGTTTATTTCCTTCCTTTTCGTATCATAATCTGTTTCAAATCGTTTATCGAAATTTGAATGGTTGCATAAACTTGTAGCATTTTTATTGTTTGTTTCGCCTTATAATACATTATACATCTCGAATAAGGTTGCTCCGTCTAGGGTAGTTTGTAGAATGTTACTTATTGTCAATAATTGACACTTATTGTCTGAATTAGCGTTTTTATCTCGATACTTTTCCTCTTTTTTTTCAAGTGCATCACGTTTTGTGGGTGTTTTTTAAATTTTTGTTGTTGAATCTAGAGAATTGTGAAATTTCGAATTGTATACTCCAAACACTATAAGAGATTCCAGATTCCAATTGTGATAAATATAAAAGCATTTTGTTTATGGTTAATTGACGATCAAGCTTGGTTAAACTAAACAGATACAAACTGAACCGATTGTATGGCTAGGCAGCGCTCGAAAGTTTGGAGTAAAAATTTCTGAAATACAGAGCTATTTGCATTCGGAGATATTATTTAGGTTGAAGTAGAACACCCACAAAACGTTTCATGGGTTATAGTCTTCCTCCGTCGGACTCATGATGTTAAACCTCAATTTACAGTTAACCCTGTGCTATTCCTATTTCAGCTTGATGGATTCGACGAATATCCAACAGTCATTTTTTCCAGAATCAGTTAATTCGTAACGATATCATGTTCCTGAAAACATGGTAGATATTTTCACGAATCCAGGAAACTAAATTGAATGTGATTCCCTTAAGACCGATTCAGATTATCCCACTTCTGATGAACATCCAATGCGAACGTTACCTTCTCATCTAAACAATCGACAAAAAAGAAAAACAAATTAAGTACTTACAGCATTTCCAAAAACCAAAACATGCCGGAACAAGAACCTTTCCGTTTTTCTTTGGATTGTTCCTTCACGGTGGACATCGAAAGTAGTATATTCTAAACGGGTCCTCCTTCTCATTTTTCCACGCAATCATTTCGGCTATTGATAGCTTCGAAGGACTCAGAGGCATCCTCGGATTCAGCAGTATTTACAAACTAGTGTTTTTATTTGGCTTTACCAATTTTGACGACTATCTTTTTCCATTCTGTTTTTGCTTTGTTATATTTTGAAGATAGAAGAATTATTTGTTTTGTTCTGTTAGTGTAAAATTGAATAAATTGCATTACGCCAGCCTATTTTTGAGTTTCGTTTATGAAATTTACAGGTTTGTTCTCTTTTTATACTTTTTTATTTTTGCACTTATGGCAAACAACTTTCAGATGCATACACTTAGATTTTACATGAGTGGAACTATTTGTTAATTGTGTTCGTCGATAGTTTGAATTCTTTCATGTTTGAACCAATCCGATTTTTCAATCAATTATAACAGCTAGAAAATACGGTAACAAGATATTTTTTTTTGTTTGTAATTTGTTTTCATATTCAACGAAAGCTTACTTCATATCAATAATAGTTGGTGAAACAAACCATAATAAAAAGTTAAACTAGAGATATCTACAAGTTGGGCGCTTAGTTGTTACATTTCTTAGTCTATCTAAGTTGTGTGTGTGTGAAATTCCAAAAACACTTAAATTTGAAACATTGTATCTTTATTGTCGTCACACCTTTTCCTTCGTTAATTATTGTCGTAAAAATTCTAATGATGTTTCGTTTCTCAGTGCTGCTTAGGTAGTAATTGTTTATATCTACTATCCGGAATGGTATTATTTTAAATTGTTTCAATAAATCATTTCATCTTTTCATACTTTAGGTTTGTTTTGAATTGATTTCATTGTTATTGTCTCATTTTCTGACTTGCATTATTTTGCTTATTTGTATTAGTTTTTAATTATTGTCTTCGTGTTTACTAGCAATGTTCTCGCTCTCAGTGAACCCATGCAGCAATTATTTCATTTCGAAATTGCTCTTTCCATGTATGTTTCATGAATATATGAATGATTGAACTCAGGCGGAAAAAAAGTATCCTTTGTTTTTGAGCTGTGTGTTACTCCATTATTGTCTCGTGTATAATAAAAACAATAGCGTGTATAAAAATAAACAGACAGTAACCATTCGATGTTTCTTCGAAAGTACCTCCAGACAAAGCGGTACTTTGTCAAGTCTTTTGATTTGTTTGTAAATTTTATTCTTTGTATATTTTTGATCAAACGCATAACTGTCGCCATCTTTCGTCCACGATTTGCAGGGAACTTGTTTTAATAAGGTTATGATAAATTGTGTGATTTGATTTCAATACTGGGATATAGTAATAACTACTATTATTAACCTAGCGTTTAGTCTCAAGCATACCGCAAAACGCAATCCTTTTTTCGTTACTTTTCTCCAAAATTTTCGCTACGTAACATGCAGCTGGCTTTGCCTAGCAATAATCTGTTCTCGATCACTCTCCATCCACGTTGCGTTCCGTCCGCTAAATTCATCTGCTCACTCATACGAAAGATATGTTTTTCAAGCGATACCGCATGGTTGTTTTATATACTCTTTGCTTTAATTTTCAATTCAGTATACCTCCCTTAGGACACACGCCGGTCCCCGATGGTTTGGAGTCTTTCGATACACCGAAATATTTTTTTGACAGCAGTGTTGGAATAATAATTTATTTTGTTGGCTTACAGTGGACGGATATAGATTTGAATCCGCTGCATCAAAAAATCTATTCGATTGGTTCGTTTGCGTTGGAAATGTTCGATAGCAATTTTAAACCAACCAAATAAATATCAATCCTGGTGCGCTGATATTCATTGATTATTTGCTCAGTACTTGTGTTACTATCAATAAAAGAAACTAAAATCAGAGCTACGGAAAGTTTTAATAATAAGAACGATAGATCGCACCGCAAGAATCTAAACCATCGCCAATCGCGTTTCCCCGCAGGAACATAACCGAGTGTATTTGAGCTAAACTTTGTGCTAATTGCTTACAAACGCGCCGGGCTTAGTATTTGAAACAAATGCAAGCGTTTGGGTTGCGCTTAACTTTTGGAACAAAAAGCAACAAATTCCAGAAGTTACTATCAGAATGTCGGACACCGCCCGGTCGCTAGCAGGCTAATACACAGAGCTATTCCCAGCAGAAGTATACTTTGTGAGCTTACAGCGAACAAACCATGCGATCCGTTGATCTTGTCCGTCATGCCCGGGTTCACAACGTGGATCTTCCAGCCTAGGTTTCGGTGGGTGTAGCACTGCAGTGAATTCGAATGTTTCAACATTTTTTCCAACTCAATGCTGTAACCAAATTACCTGATAATACACCAGATCCGGTGTCTCATCGACTACCGTCCAGTTGAGGAAAGCCGGCTGCCCATCCGGATCGTCACAGGACAAATATAGTGTCTTTTTGTACTCCTCGAAAGTCTCGGTCTCCTCTGACTTGTCTACGGTTTTGTGCTTCCACTCACAGTATCTACCCGCTGTTTTTGAGAACAGAAGAAAACACAATCGGCCATTTTGCATCTCACAATGCATTCATTATACTCACCAGCGGTTGGAATTGGGTAATTGTCCTTATCAAACTCTACACCGGCAAAGGTGGTCTCGCGTCTCCTTTGCGCATCCGTTAGTTGACCGTAACCTCCCTCACTCGAATCGGTAATGTAAAATGGATGGTATCTGCAAGAAAAACCATTCACTCATTTTATCGCTACCACTTCCTCCCACAATCGTTCACTCACTTAGCTGGTTGGGTAGAGTCATCTCCACCCTCGACCACAAACGTATACGTCTGACCACGTTCCACGTACACCTCGGGGATCAACATATCGTTCAGGTACCACGCGATGCCCCACGATGGGTGTCCGGTGATTGG
Source organism: Toxorhynchites rutilus septentrionalis (assembly GCF_029784135.1). Taxonomy (NCBI): domain Eukaryota; kingdom Metazoa; phylum Arthropoda; class Insecta; order Diptera; family Culicidae; genus Toxorhynchites; species Toxorhynchites rutilus. Next base: position 36,574,836 of record NC_073744.1, read on the forward strand.
CGTATAGCCGCGTCTTCCTCCGGTTGGACCAATTTTTGCACTAATTGTCTTCTCCCCGATAATGGTTCGCGTAGGCCACGGTTCTGGACCTCCTACCTCTCTAATGCTGTCCAACGCGTCGGTACAGGTGTGATCGTTCTTGGACGAAAAGTTAATCTGGGTGTCGTCCAGGGTTACGTCTTGAGGCGAGTGTGCGTTGGCTTCGTCCTGTGAGTTCAGTGGTCCGATGGCGGCAATCACCGAAATTTGGCGGTTTGTTGGATAAGCCTGATCGTTCACTGCTTCGTTCGTTTGCAGCAGGCGGCGGTACTTGATGCGGGTTACTCCGTGGCTGCGGTCGCCGGAAACTGAAAGGAAACTGTAGTTCTTCTTCCATCCGTTCTAATCGATTCTGGTAACTTACTCAATTCGACGTCGTTTTTTCCTCCTATCCGTTCATCTGGACAGACGCCTTGTCGACCATCACATTGAGCCAATGCCGACATGTAGTAATCCTCGGCCCGGAATCGTCGCTGTTTACGATCGTAGAACGCCACCACCACATCAGCTCCCACCATCTGAGGGTGTCCATTGCGTCCGGATATACCGAACGCCATGTACTGGTCCTCACGTATCCGCCCTACCAGTTCGATCTCAACGTATTCTCCGACCACTTCCCACATCACATTCAGCTTGCCTCGTAGTATTTCCTTACAGTTTACGTTCTTCGGCTTCGGGGTGGTCATGTGTGCCACCAGCGTCGGTGTCGTGGATGTTGTCTGTAAAGATTAGTAAACATGAAGCATTCAAAATTGGAGCTCTGACTTATAACCAAATAAACTTGAGCTTACCGGTTTATACCACCAAGGCGGCTTGGAAGTTACAATTCAAATGTTACGTGTGTCCTAATTACAACACCCCTTATCTCTAGAACTCTACTTACCGCAATTTTTGTCTGCCCAAGCGCTGGCGGTATGTCCAGATCCTTCGGGATATAAACGTGGCCAAAGTTGTGCCGATACTCGACACACCACACCGACAGCCAGTCGATGTCGTACATGGTCAGATTGCCAGGCAGCTGGATCTCGATGTCCTCGCCCTGGTAGCCCCGCAGCGGATCTAACGAGCCGATCTCGTTAGGAACTTTAATACCCATAATGTTCGGCATGGAACCGTTGCCCACCCAGAAGTAGGCATCCGGTCCGGCCCCGTCGTAGTGCAGGTTTGGGATGTAGAATGTTTTCGCGTCCAGGATGCTGATGTTACTGGAGCGAAGTCCGTGGGCGAGCCGTTTGAACTCAGGCAGAACGCGGGGCTTCGGGACGTCCAGGTTGGGTGGGATGAAGATGTCGCCGAAGTCAACCTGGAAAACGATGATGGACAACATGATTGGTGGGCTCAAAACATAATGTTAATGTCAATAATAATTTCTGTTCCTGATGGTTTGTGTACCAATCGAATCGGAAATTCGAAAAGATTTGTTTGATATACTATACAGGATGCGTGCAGTAATTTTGCACTCAATCTCAAATAGCTGTATATCGGCCCTGTGTAGTACGATTACAACAAATTTGGCAGCAATGAATAGCCAATGCTTCTAGGTATCCGTAAACAAATAACAGCTGTCAACGAAACAAATATGGCGGATAACAGGATATTCATTGTTCTGTAGTCAATTTTCTTCGTTCTGGAATGAGTGTACACGATATAATTCAACTCGTAAACGTGTCGAAAGGACAGTATAAGGTAAATGATTTTGGTTTGTCCAGTCGAAAATATGATCATGGTTTGTCCACTTCTTTGAATGCTCTAGTTCAGCGCACCTGTGTCAAATTAGGTATTCGAATAATTCAAAACATATAAATAATATTGTCTCCTTCATGATTTACAGTAGTTTTATAGTATACTACCTGACCCAGCAAACTTCGTCCCGCTCAAAATTTGTTTTTTAGTATCAATACCTTCAAACATTTACGTTTTCTTACTAAGCGCAAATTCATGGGTCCAATCGCAGATCTGTTTATTGATAGGCCTTCTAATCGACCCCGTTGAATTTACCTTTTACTATAAAATTCCTAGTACTTCTACCAAAACCTCCTTTCCCCTCAGAGAGAGGGGAGGAGTGTCTATTTACCATATAAACGTTTCGTGCCCCCTAGAACCTTTACATGCCAAATTTGACTCCATTTGCTTGATTAGTTTCCGAGTTATACCGAAATTTGTGTTTCATTTGTATGGGAGCCCCCTTTAGAAAGGGAGGAGAAGTGTCGATTCACCACAGAAACGGTTCATGCCCCGTAAAACCTCCACATGGCAAATATGGCTCAATTTGCTTGGTTAATTCTCGAGTTATGCAGAAATTTGTGTTTCATTTGTATGGGAGTCCCTCTTTAGGGGGGGGGGGGGGGGGTGGTGGTTTTGGATTGTCGAACCACCATAGAAACGTTTATCGATCCCTAAAACCTCTATAAACCCCCCCCCTCTTCAGAGAGGTGAAAGAAGTGTCCAACCACCGTAAAAACATTTATTGCACAACAAAACCTCCATATGCCTAACTTGGTGTCATTTGCTTGATTAATTCACGAGTAATGCAGAAATTCGTGTTTCATTTGTATGGCAGCCCCCCTAAGAGAGGGGGAGGATTATCTAACCACCTTAGAATCTTTTTTTGCACCCTAAAACCTTCACATGCCAAATTTCGTTTCATTTGTTTGATTAATTCTCGAGTAATGCAGAAACTTGTGTTTCATTTGTATGGCAGCCTTCCTTTAGAGAGCGCGTTTTTCTCGAAACCATGTTTTTTTGTTGGTATCGATATCTCAGGAATTGATCGATCGATTTAGCCATTTTGGATTTTTTTCGAATTTTCAAAAAACCCCTATGTAACGCTTTAGGTGTTGTCCTGAAGTTTCAAAATATTCTTAGGAATTCGTTCTGCGACACGCCATTGCTTCAAAACTGATACCACCATCAAGGTACCGATTATTTGTTCACTCAAAAAATGGATGAAAAACATCTTCAAATATACCTTAAATAATAACCAAAATACCCGAACACTTAATTTTTCTCATGTTTGATCATTTTATTGCACTAGTAATTGTACAGAAGTAGAGCTTAAAACAACAAGAAACCGAAATTTGATTCTTATCCGTTCAATTCAAAAACATTTTTATTCAATAATTGTTGATGTTTTTAATCAAATAGGCACCAAAGTAGGAAACTTAAAAGCTTATTGAACTAATTTCGTAAAAACATCAACCAAATAGTGCTTGTGCATAAAGTTCAGATTTGTTTTCTGCATCAAATGCCTTAAGCGTCTGAAATATGATTCAGAACGGTAATTAATGCATTTCGATGACCTCAATTCTGATCATGAGTTGTCCGATTCACATTCAAAGAAGGCCTGGGAAACAGTAAAACCGCATATGCTCCTAAGCTAATGCTAAAAAAACGCAGAAATGGCCTGCGGGAAATGTTCCAGAGTTCAGGGAGAATCAAGTTTGGCCGCCTAGCAGTCCCAATATCAATCCATTGGATTATTTTGAGTGGGACGTCGTTGAAAGGGACACTAATATAAAGCCCCTCACACAACATTTGGGCCGCTAAAGTTATTAATCGTGAAGGTAATGACGTTACTAAATCACGACATGGTAAAACGAGCTTGCAGCAGTTTTCGGAAGCGTCTTACAACGGTCAGCGACTATGAAGGTGAATTTTTAGAAAAATATCCTTTAAAAATGCTTGATTGTTTGAAAGAAAATGATTTTTTTTATCTCGGCTCATCATTACTGAAAGAGGACATGGGCACTATTATTTCATTAATAACGATTGACAACTGCCAGTAATGTTATGGCTAGAAAGAAGTTTGTGTATTGAGAATTCAAAAAATCATTAGCAATTATTTCAATTATTTCTAATAAACAAAACTGGAGGGTTTATCGGATGATGCACAGTTTTGTTGACCTCTGGACGGTTGAACTCGAAAGTTCTCAGTGAAAATTCCTTTGGAAACTAGTTCTGAAAAAAAAAACGAAATCACTTGATGAAACGTAGAAAAGTAGTGAGACATAAACACATGATGACCTAAAAAAATTCGCTGAACTAAACTAAACGCTTTAATAAAGGTAGCTCATCGCTAGGTGCATTGCAAGCCACTCGTTCGATTAGCAACGTGATAATCAAATGGGAGGCATACAAAGGACCCAACTGGAGCATTATGCAAAAATAATGAAAAGCTTGAATAGGAAAGTTATTTATACAAAAGTTGCAATTTTATTGCAACAAGGATAGAAAAATAAAAAAATAGACAGTTTGAGGAATCTACCCAAAAAATTGTCTCTAGCGATTGACCAAAGTTTGGAAAGACAAAACTATAACATAATACATAGCTGGTATTCCCCAAGGGAGTATATTAGCCCCGATGTTGTACAAACTATACACTTCGGATGATGAACTTTCGCTAGGTGATGAAACGTTGTTCGCAGATGACTCGACAATAAGATCTTTTTGCAAAAAAGGCGGCGTGGTTTTTATTGTTGTAAGTACTGCCTGTCCCTTTCCACAGCTTTTTCTTATGTTTCTGGCAGTACACGGATTACTCGTCCGAAAAACTGCTAGCAATCCACGAATCTACTGAAATCTTCTCGCAGGAATGAAGAGCTGCTCAGTCAGCCCATGCGTCAACGGTTATTTTTTTAAGAATCCTGACTGCACGGCGCAATATTTATAGACTCAAAACAATATGTTTAGTGGAATCAATCCCAAACATGCAATAGTTTTACGATCAGATAGTGTGGTACGGATAAACCCAATTCTATTATATTTTATCTAAAAATTTCCCACATAAACAAAGTTTTAATTCAACTGGTACCAGAAGGAGCTCCCAAAATTTTTCATTTCCATTCATCTTCTTTTTGCCGACAGCTGCCGTTTCATTCCGCGTCACCATATTCGAACTGAAAAAAACTCATTATTTGCGCAAGCACATGAACAGCTTCCATCTGGGAGTGACACTATTTCCACATAAATATATTTTAATTTGCTTTCACTGCGCCCGGCTCGGAATGGCAGACACACTAAATTAGGGGGAAAATCCGTGTTCGAGTGGCATAACTCTGCGGCTGACATTCATTGAGTTTTTCCGCCCTCTCTGCCACCAATGGAACCTTCCGTCGCATACCATTGCAGGATAATTGACTGGATAGGAATTTAATTGTGAAATTCACCCGGAGACTCTGATCCGATATTTGTGTTTCGTTGCGAATCATTTCTCGAGGAAAATTCCTCCCGCTGACTGTTCTGGTTGGTGAATGAATACGAAAAAGTTTAAAATCTACACAAAGAAAAATGCTCCGCTGACTTGCGAACAACGTGGAATTAGTAATTTGCTGTGCAAAGATGGTCTTCAAATTTCTACCATGCAAAAACGCTGGTCGCATGATGTATTTCTTTCCCACGGTGGATACCGTCATGTGGGGATACTTTCAATACCCTTTTCTAGTTCTTGGCGAAAGATTAAGGTTTCTATTTCTGTACTAGGGTGTTTACAGAGGTTTGAAAACGAGGGCGTTACGTTTGAGGTGTAAGGATTAGAGCGTGATTACCTTTGAAAGTCGGCTGAAAGAAGTGGTATGATAATCACTTCCTTAGAGAGATAAATGATGTACGAGAGAAGTTTTTTTTTATTAAATCGTTTATTTTTACAGGCTCAGTTACATAAGTTTAAAGGAGCCAAACTCCTATCTGTATAGTTACAAGTATATATAAACATTTTTCATTAATTCTAATGTTAATGAAGTAGAGAACCGATTACTCGCGGTTTGCTCGAGTTTAGAAGGGTGACATTTTTTTTTCAGGAAAAGGATGGGATATAAGGATATGTTGACAATGTTCACTCTCACATTCGCACTCACATTCATCATACTCAATTCTTAAGCCTTATATATCTTATTAGATATATCTTATATCTAATATGTATTTACATTTCACCTTATTCTATTGTTAGTAAGAAGGGATTTGATTTCTCGTGAAGGAAAAGGAAAAGGAGAATATAAGGATATAAGGACAATCACACACGAAGATCGATAGCTTTTAGGAAGACATATATTTGGGACATGTAATCAAGGTCTAACCGAGCCAACACATCTCTCACCGGCACATTGGGCTGCCTTCCTCTAGCCCGAAGAGAGTTTTCTAAATTCGATCTGGCAACAAAATACTCCTCGCACGACCAAACAACGTGTTCGATGTCGTGGTAACCTTGGCCACAAGCACAGATATTGCCATCGGCAATATTAATACGAAAGAGTAGCGCGTCTAACGAACAGTGATTGGACATGAGTCGAGAGAAGGTGCGAATAAAGTCCCGACTCAAGTCCAGACTTTTGAACCATGGTTTGAGGCTAACCTTAGAGATAATCGAGTGAAGCCACCGACCCAATTCATCTTCGTTCCACTTACGTTGCCAGTTAGCGATGGTATTTTTACGGACTAAAGAATAAAATTCATTGAAAGCGATTTGACGCTGATAAATATCGACTTCAAATGCACCTACCTTTGCCAATGAGTCAGCCCTCTCATTACCCGGAATTGAGCAATGTGAAGGGACCCAGACAAAGGTAATGACATAACAGCGTCTGGTTAAAGCATTCAAAATTTCTCGTATTCTCTCAAGGAAATACGGCGAGTGCATTTCCGGCCTCACTGAACGGAGAGAAGTTACTGATCAAAAACTTGTTTCAACAGCTCACAAATTACTTTGTAAGCAAATTAATTACACTTCTTTATCGCATGAACCAATAAAACAATTTTTATAATTGAACTACTTTAAAAGAAATGAAATCGTTTTAAAAATGTGCTAAACAGCATTTATTTCAAACGACCGCCATTTTGAGATAAAGAAACAAATCATGAAATAATGGTACGAAAATATTCTTTATTTACCCATTTAGAGCCCAAAAAACGTCAGCAGTTCGTGATTCTACACTAGAGTATCCCCTTAATATGGAATTTTTCGAAGCTGATTATAGAAGATGACAAGAACAAAATCCCGCATCAGGGCCACCAAAAAATTCTACTGAAGGGTTAGCTATTAAAATTCGTTCCTTCCTCGCATAATAACGGTAGTCATAAATAGTCTAATTGAATGCAATCGTGTCTAGGAAACTACACCCTATTACTTTTTTACTTCTAGATGCTAAAAATGCCACGGTATTTTTAAATATACAGAACGTTGATGTGATAAATGATTTTAAAGCAAAATACACATTACATACGAAAGAATTTTGTTGCTCATACTGCGATTGGAAACTGCTTGTTTGTACTTCTCGTACTTCACCAAAAACAAAAACAAAAATCGGACATGACAGAAGAAATTAACATTTTGGATTATTATCACAGAAATATGAATGGACTAAGTAAATTCAAGTATTTGCAACCAATATACTATTCATAAAAAAATGGGTGGATTATATCTATGATATAACCGCGAAATTGACGTGGGACTACCGTTGGCTTAGAAATTTTTTGTTTGTATTGATTAAATTATTGATTGAATGGAACAATTTTAAAGTTCAGTTGAATTCAACATATTTGCTGTGTAAGTAAGAAATATGAACAAACGCCATGTAATGTAAGGGACCTTGGTTTTGATGGCTGTGTTAGGGAACACACTTCGGTGGGAACAAAAGTTCCTCCATCTTGCATGTAATGCAAAGGGGATTCCCCCAGGCGCATTGATTTTGAAATTGGGGAAACCGTAAATCGGACAAGTTGAACCGAGGCAGTTAGGGCGTTTAGATAACGCTTGACATTTCACAGTTATTCAATTGTTTATCTCATGCAAAATAACAAAAAAGGTGTTTGCATTTGCACAATGAATGCAAATGCAAACACCTTTCCGATCTATTAAAAAATGTTCGAGTTATAAGCATTCGAAATCATTATTTTTTTCCTGCATGTTCTGTGTTTAGGTTTTCGTTTCACCCTCATATACTCCGGTTAGACGTAGTCCCACGTCAACACAGGAAGCACAACTGAACGGATAGCGTTAGCATAGCAATAGCATCAACAAACACACAACAGAGCCCCCAACTTGAATGTTATTAATTCGGAATCTTTATCGCTGAATGCTCAAAGATACTACACCCAAAATTGATTTTTAACTCTTGTTTTGTCATCCCGATGTGTTACATTAAATAAGACACAACATGACATAAGATTAATACGAGCGAGCGAACCAAAAGACAAATAAGCTTTCCGCATACTTTGCCACATGCACGGCCCAGACTGAGATATATATTGTTCTCCTTCATGCGCTCCTTTTTTACTCTTAGAAAACACTTTCCAACTTCATTTTATAATCAGGTGCAATATTATCACGCATTTGCTGAACAGCATCATTAGCCATGTGGATAGCGTGGTCGTGTAAAACAGCCTTGCGTTCTAGCCGGCCTTGGTTCGATCCCCGTTGTCGTCGTTTGGACTTTTTTTTTGGTGCAGATGAAAAAAGAAAAGAGAAAGAGATGTCTGGTTTCATACATACAAACATTTTAAAGCGTTGGGGGACAGATGACATTATTTGCCCATTTGACGCTTCAAGGCACGAAATGGCATGTTTTCTGTCGAAAATGAAATGCTTTCTGACAACGCTAGTTTGGGTGTAACCCTGCTCACAACAATAATCGATATAGCATCCGAATCGGCTGTATGAAATCGTAGTATTCTTAAAATCCTCACAAATGAAGTCCCCATTATTGTCGCGCACTTTCTTTGATAGATTGTCTCTCAATTTTTCTCGGTTTGCAGTTTTGTTTGGGTGATTATTCGCCTCTCGATAGTTTGTACCATTTTTATGCCTAAAAGCCTGAAGCATTTTGAGACTGTTCGGGCATAACCAATATGACTGAGAATGGCATACCGATCACTGCAACTACACCCAAACTAGCGTTGGCAGAAACCTTTCGTCTTCGGCAGAAAAAATGCTTTTTCGTATGCTTTTTTTATGCAAATAAAAGCACCTCTTTCAAAAGCTTTAACATGTTTGTATGCATGGGAGCAGACATCCCTTTCTCTCAGACTGAACGTAAGCTTGAGATTGAATCCTAAAAACAATCCAAACGATGTCAACGGGGATCGAACCAAGCCCGGCTGGAATGCAAGGCTGTTCTTCACGACCACGCTATCCACATAGCTACTAGTAACATTCTGGTAACTGGTAAGAAAATGAAGTTTTTTTTATTAATTCGTTTATTTTTACAGGCCCAGTTACATAAGTTTAAAGGAGCCGAGTTCTTAAATATATTTTTTAAAAAATTATATATATATAAACAATTTGCTTAAATCTATGGTTAGTAATGTGGGAAACCGATTACTTGCGGTGGACTCGAGTTTAGAAGGGTGACATATTTTTTTCAGAGGAAGGATGGGATATAAGGAAATTGTTGCAATCAAACACAATTCAAAATTCTTAAATCTATTCGTATGTCTATAGTGTATATACATTTCAACTCATTTTACTGTTTATAGCAAGAGGACTAATTGCAAAATGAAGTTGGAAAGTGTTTTTTAAGAGTAAAAAGGAGAGCATAAACGTGGAATTATATCGGTCTGGGCCGTGCATGTGGTAAAGTATGCGAAAAGCTTTAGTGCGTGCTTATTTGCAATGGACGGATTTCATGCTAACTCGTCTTAGGAGTTGACAGCACCATCTCAGATAGTAGTGAAACGTTGTGGGTGTAAAAACATGGGTCATTTAAGCAGCTTTACATATTTGAAATATTCGAAAAAGAATTAGACAACTTTTCGAAAAAGCCCAATTTTTTTTCTTAATTTTTTACAAAAATTTAGAACTTAAAAACTATGATACCTACAAAATTTTTGTCAAAGGATGCAATGTAGGAAATTATTTAAATTTTTACAAAAAAATATCAATTTTTTTTTCGGGGGAAAAAATTTCGCTGAAAAAAAAGTTATTAAAAAAATTAAAATTAATTTATATGTATATGAATAGCCCTTACAATTTCCAACAAGTCGTCCATACATCGGAAGATGGGCACTTTTACAGAGAAAAAGTTTTTGTAACAACAACCTTTTCATGATTTCTTCGAAAAAATTACAACTAATCCTAATTTTGTTTAAAGTCACAAAGTTAGGATTATTTGTATTTTTTTCAAAGAAAACATGAAAAAGTTGTTGGAAAAACTTTTTCCCTGTAAAAGTGCTCATCTTCCGATGTATGGAAGATTTGTTGGAAATTATAAGGACTATTCATACATATATTTTTGGGAGTTCTAAAAAAATACGTTTTTGAGAAAAAAATATTTTAATTTAAATTTTAATATAAATGGAATTAAACCATTAAAGATAAAAGTTAGCAGTTTTTTCTTGATCGCTACACCAGTATTTGAGAGTAGCACATTTTCTGTTATTGTTAGGCTCATTCAATGTAATAAATCAGGATCCTAAAACATGTGTTCAAATTAATTTTCGGTGTTGTTGATGTTCAAAATAAGTAGATATGCTGAACTATGAAGCATGAATTATTTTAGCAATGTAAGATCACTTTGATGAAACAAAATTTTCGTTAAATTATTTTTAATTTGTTTTATCTGCCAACGTTTTGGAGTCCGAAACATATGTTGCAAATACGATATTTCCAAAGTGTCGAAAAGTAGCCTTACACTACGGTTGTCGCACAGAAATATAACTGAAATTCTTAACAAAAGACGGAAAATACAGCTCCGGGGAGTACTTCAGCTTCAGTGCTACGGAGCATCAAAGCAAACTAAAGCTCTGATCGGTCCACCACCGGTCCGGAATGGAATGTCTCTGCCCGAAGAAGGAACTTTTCAGAGTAATTATGAAGCGTAAATACAAAAAGAAACTTTCTTCTTTTTCTGGTAGCGTACGGTCCGAAGTGGACAGACATGCCAGACGCGAGGTGCACATTTCTCGAGAAGAGCGCTTATTTTGCACCACAGTGGGTATTATGGCCTCCCTGTTGCTTTTTGTGCTCTGGGACGTTTCCGGAGAAGGTCTTTATGCATTGGAATTATTTTAATTATTTTGAGATTATGTTTTCTTCGGGTCATTTTGGGTGGTCTGGTACTGTTGGGTTGGGGTATAGAAGTGATACTTCCAGAATTTTGTAGTTCATTCATAACAAATTTATTTCAATGAAATTCGAGCGCCAATTGTGGTTGGCGTTAAGCTCGAACAGATTCGATTGCCTTCCAACCAAGAACGAAATCTCGGAACGATTCCGTTTCACTCCTGGAATTGTGGTTCACATTGTAACCATTTTGTCTACATCACTATCGCTAGGAACAGAAGTGTATGAGTATGTGTCTGTATTTCGAGGGGCTGCGTGGAGTTAGCAGAATTTCGGGGATTCCTGTTCAACTCCCATTCAACCACTGTCTGTACAAATACTCCTCCCCTATCCATCCATTCCCCACCCATCGTATGTAATATATCCCCACCAAATTATGACACACACACGCGGGAGAGAGGATTCACCAACTAACTCAATTTCGTTTGACTCCGTGCGGTGAAGCTATTGTTCTCTTTCCATCCTATCAGGGCCGGATAAAAATATCCTTTTTTTTTGTGGAGCGCAGAGAGAATCGAGGTTTGAACAAAAATCATTGATAATATTTCAGCACTTTCTCTCCCGATTTCCCCTCCTGGCAGAAAGCATGCAAGCAAGGGGACAAGGACGTTTAGAGAATTATTTTGAGGTGTTTGTGAGCATGCGCCATGCTATTCGGCCTCCGTGAGGATGGGTTAGGGGTGGTTCGCTCGTTCCGGTGAAACTGATGAAGCACCACAATTCAGACACTTGGTTAGAGCTGGGAAAAATAGTTCTTTGTGCTTCGGTAGACGACTCATTCCAGTTGGTTGGCTAGCCGGAATCGGTGCGGGCTACTGGGCAGAATTCGCACATTAAAATGGAACGTGATTTTGGCGGAAGGAACCACATTTAACTGTTAGACTATCTGAGTGTTGTTTTTTTGTTCGTGCTGTTTGCTGTTTTCTTCGCTGGATTATGTGTGGGTGTGTTCGGGAGCGCATTTGAACGTACAGCTCAACCGCAGAAACCGCAGAAACGGAAGGCTTACTTTTTTGTACAGCGGACCTGTGGTTTGTTTTGGGAACACCGGTAGCAAAAGGATGAATGTCGTTTGTGTTTTTATTTGGAGGCACGTTACAGAATATCGTGATACTTGTGTTTCTAAAAGTTTGACAGATTTGTGGTTTTCTGGCGATTTGAGCAGATAATGGAATTATGAATTGTTTGCGCTGCAGTGTGGTTCTATATTTGGCAAACTATATTCGATTTAGAGTTTGGTGATATTAACATTTGAACTTGAGGATATCTTATTCTGCCGCGACTTCGTTATTTTTTTCTATTTCCATGCTTATTTTTAACACTAGACTGTAGGAATTGTTGGATGCAGACCCAACTCACGCACACAAAAAACTGAATGTGTTCCGCACAGCAATTGGCAATCGCAAGATTCCACAAGATTCAGAAGTTTGGAAAATGGGTGCCACACAAATCGAGCCAAAGGTAAATGGTGAATCGCAAAACCACAAGTTTCTGTGTGTGGTGAGACCAAGAAGGTGTGATGTACCATGAGTCACTAAAACCGGGTGAAACGGGGAATACAGATAGCTACCGACAACAAATTTCAAACTTGATCGATGTTACTGTATCACAACGCACCAGCGCACCACCGCACACCGCTAAAGCCGTGAAGAACGCAATGAACACCTATATCAGATTATCATCCTTTTGCTTCTATGGAACTTGCACTTGCAGCATTTCGCCGAATGTCGAAACAGAAAAGAAGTTTCATTGGAAAGGAATCTACAATTTGCCTGAAAAAAATGCGAAATGTGTGCGAATCAAACGGAAATGACTTCGAATAAAATATTTTGAGTTTCTCCTGAAAATGATGTCCGGGTAGATCTGGGTCTGTCCGTGTTTGTTGAGGAAAGGCAGCAGACGTTTCTCCAGGAATTTCTTGGTGTATATGTCCTGATTGATGGTCCCGGAGGCAAGGGAAATATCTCTTTTCCAGCCGCAGTTGCTAATGACCTGCCAAAATAGATATTTTCGGAGAAATTTGGATAGTTGCATGGTTGTAAACTACATTACAATACCCAGATCCTATTACGACGGCTTCCATCGCTATCAAGAATCAGTTTAACTCTTGAGGGTATGAGACGGAGATAAGGCATCGTCAAAAGTTGCACGATTTTCTCTAGGATGATTGAACTTCTAGGCTTCGTCGATGGCTCCGATAGCATATAAGTGTAACAGTAAAAAACTAAACAAATTGGATTATTGATTAATGCGTAAAAAACAAAATATACGAGGTTAAGAGACTTCAAGAAGAACAACAGCAGATCCTATTAAGGGTGATCGTTGACGACGACGAGCTTGAGGCTGTGTTCGAAAATTTGGTATCGATGATGGCCGCCAATAACACCGCCAACAATTCAGAGAATACGGAAAATGTCTAACCGGTTAAAACCTTCTTTTCTTTTTTGGCACCAGGTAAGGAGGAGCATAGCATGTTCAATGGATCAACCAGATCGAAGACAGTTCACGATGTACTCAAAACTTTCGACTGTGTATCGGAGGTGACATACCGAACTCCCAACCATCGCCGGAACATCGGCGATGGAGGAAAACTGTCACTGGGCAATCTACACCTAGACTAGCGTTGGCAGAAAACTGCTGCCAACTGTGCTGAAGGGTGAAATAAACAAATAAAAGCACCATTTTAAAAATTTTTGAAATGTTTGTATGCATGGGAACAGATATCTCTTTCTCTTAGACTGTCAGCTTGGAACTGTACCAAAAAAAAGGGTAAACGATGCCAAGCAGGGTTTAAAAATAACTGAAAATGTGTTACTCTCCCATACTGGTATAGCATTCGTATAATATATATGCCATATCAATATAAGTCAGCAGAACAAAAGACACATTGAAAATAAGCACGCTTTTCGCCTACTTTGTTACATACACGGCCCAGACCGGAAAGGATATAGATTCACGTTCATGTTCTTCTTTTCACTCTTAGAAAACACTTTTCAGCTTCATTTTACAATGAGGTGTAATATTATCACGCATTTATGCAACAATACCAGCGGCTATGTGGATAGCATGTTCGTGTAAAACCACCTTGCATTCTAACCGGCCTTGGTTCGATTCCCATTGACATCGTTTGGCCTTTTATTTTTGTACAATCCCAAGCTTGATCAGTTTGAGAGAAAGAGATGTTTTCTCCCAAACATACAAATATTTTAAGGCTTTTGAAAAAGGTGCTTTAATTAGGAACTGTTTCCACAATACGATGCAACATGCCGCACAGCGCATGCCACAATAAATTTATTGGACGAAACGTTCGACGAATGTATCAATTTGCGTAAGGGTTGTTACGATTCAAATATGGTCGACTTAAATTTGACGCATGGAAATAGTGTTTTAAATAAAATCAATGCATTTGAATCGCTGAATCTGAATCGTGCTGAATCGAGGAGAGGATGTGCAGAATGATTCGGTGTTTACATTTACATTATCATAATTGCGCTCAAGCAAGGGGAACAACACATTAAAATTATGCTAGCACAAAACGGGAACTTATACCACTCTTACGTCAAGTTAGAGAAATCTTCGAAAGTTTTCAAAACAATTGTCACCAACGAAATAAAAGTTCTCGGGGAATGTTTTGTCGACAGTCAGGAAACCTGGATCGGGATGACCTCGAAAGACGGAAGTCGCAACGCCGACAAAAAGTATTTTGATTTCAACTCCAGACAACTTCTCCCTCCGAGATGTCGCAAACATGCTGGGAGTATCCAATCATGCATCGAGGTGAACAGTGAGCTGGACTGTCAAGGCGGTCAAAACACGATCTGTTGGCACTGGGAGTAGGGTTGGGCGATCTTTATAAAAAGATCGATTTTGTCGAATCGATTCTCCAAACGGCGTATGGATCGATCCACTGAATAAATCGGTCCCAAAAAATCGATCTTTGTCGAATCGACCTTTTCAAAATCAAAAGATTTTTTCCAATTTATCTGCTTATTCTATAGGAGTGTCGTGTTTTTGTGACGTCATGGAGTCGTTTTATTTAGCATTACAAAAACATTACTGTAAATTCAACAACTGATAACTGTCCATAACTCAGCTGACAACGATTCCATAAAAGCCAGTCGTACCATACGTTTGTCGTTTGGACAATGCCGATTCTTGATTTTGGCGCCAGTTCTTTAGAATAACCTTTCGCCTGGATTTGATGTCAACATCTAGTTCGGTGATCCTCTGAGCCACTGGTGAGAGTAATTTCCCTCAGTTGCTGCCGCTAGTTCTGTATCGGCATTTGTATAGAATTTAATCGTAGAAAAAGTGATTCAAATGTTGACATTATATTTAAAAAAAAATTTAGATGGTCATTGGTGAGATTAAAATTGATGATTGAAAACAGATCTACAAAAAGTTTTTCTAAGATCAAAAAAAAAAAAACGAAAATCGATAGAATCGATTTTCTTGATTTTTCCAAGTCAAAAAGATCGATCCAGAAAATCGAGAATCGGAATGGAAAAGATCGATTTTCGAAAAATCGATCCGAGATCGCCCAATCCTAACTGGGAGCACGACTTCAGGTTGACGTCGCGCTGACGGTTTACGATTTGTATGCAACTGAACCTCGACCATAAATGGCACGAATAGGTTTCAAACAAAATAAAAAAGAAGATATTAAGGAACATCATAAAAAAGGATCCTTTGTGATAGTTTTTACTTTAGTAGCCAAGATTTTTCCAGATTTATTGATCAAAACAACTGAAACAACTGAAAATGTAACTGATCTTATACAAACTTGACACTTGAAAAATAAAAAAACATACGCTCTGCGCTTGCACACATACATATGAAAACCATGCAATGTATAGTAGTTACCAATACCAATACACTAGAATATGAATCGAAGCGTTGTTTGTTTACAATGACACAAAGCAGCAAGATCATAACCTGGTCTTATAGAAGTTGGACAGAGTGGAAAATCGGAAAGTATTTTTTTAGCAAACTTGTATATCTGTGTAAATAAAAATTATTTGATTTCCGTTCCTCGCGATTTAACTTGAGAACGGAGCTACGGATTCGAACAGTCAGTATCAGGTTTGATGCGTCTTAGTCTGCATCAGGTTCATATGCCAAAAAAAATTATTTACCACGAACATAAAAAAAAATATCTGTGAGAACTTGAGTGTTCGAAATTATTTAAATGAAAATATCAATTGTGGGTGGGACGAAGTTCGCCGGATCAACCATTATAATAATAAATACATTTCTTCTTTTGATAAGTTTGATTTTTCATTCGGAAACGAAAACTGAGTATTATAGAGGGGTGACACCCATATCACCCGCCCCGGGTGTCACCCGGTCACGCTACGCCACTGCACAATGGTCCAGGAGGTGCATTTAAGTGGAAATTAGCACTTAGAGCTCGACAGTTATTCTCCAGACAAAAACTGTCTTCGACAAAGTTGTTACATATAATAGAGCGCTCATTTTTATGTCATCAAAAATAGGGTGACCAAAAATGTCGATGAAACATATAACTTTCTTATCTTTATAGACAGATGTTAACATAGTTCGACAATGTTGTAGTTCCAGTTATTTGAGACATCTTTGTAGAACAAAGTTCTTTTCTATCTCTTGAAATAACCGATAGCGCCTTTTTTCTAAGTTGCGTTAGGGTCACCATTAAAAAAACTGTTTTTTGCTCTATCTTTTATATTTCAAAATCTACATACAAACTGTCTTCGAAAGACTTTCTGAGCTTACTTATACAAACATTTTGCGATGTAGAACTTGTCAATATCTCAACTTCACTCAAAGTTATTGATATTTCTTCCCAAAAAATACGCTTTCTGCAATTGTATGTCATTCTTTCTGGGGCAAATATGAACACAGTTTATTGACGGCATTTGAAAGAACAGAGTTTATTCTACATGATGTGTTTGAGAAAATTAAAATTGAAATCTTAATCCTACTCAAAGTTATTGATGGGTTTTCACCCAAAAACTCATGATTTCAATTTTAATTTAACCAAATACAAAAAAATAAAATATCTTCGAAACACATATTATATAGAGTGAAATTTGTTCTTTCAAATTCGGTCAACAAACATTTTTTATGTTTGCCCCATGAGGAGGCGATCTGGCGTAGTGGTAACATCCATGCCTCTCACGCTAAAGGTCACGAGTTCAATTCTCACTCCCGACATTCTTCCTAAAATGGAAGTAAAAGTGACGAACCAGCCAAATGAGTTGAAAATCACTATAATGCAGATAAAAAAAAAAAAATATGTTTGCCCCATAATGAATGGCAAGCAATTGAAGAGAGCGTATTTTTGGAAAGAAATAGCAATAACTTTGGGTGAAGTTGAGATATTGACAAGTTCTGCATTACAAAATGTTTGTATAAGTAAGCTCTAAAAGTCTTTCGAGGACAGTTTGTATGTAGAATTTTTAAAAATAAAAGTTAGAGCAAAAAATGGTGACCCTAACGCAACTTAAAAAAACGGCGCTATATCGGTTATTGCAAGAGATACCGAGAAACTTTGTTCTACAAAGATGTCTCAAATAACTGGGACTACAACATTGTCGAACTATGTTTACCTCTATCTATAGAGATAAGAAAGTTATATTTTTTATTTTATCGAAAATTTTGGTCACCCTATTTTTTGCAACATAAAAATGAGCGCTCTATCATATGTAACAACTTTGTCGAATACAGTTTTTGTCTAGAAAATAACTGTCGAGCTCTAAATGCTAATTTCCACTTAAATGCATCTCCTGGACCATTGGGCACTGCCTGTTGGGCTTTAACATTAGCCTGAGAGAAACCACAAGGACTGATTTTCATTCGAATTCATTCTGTGAATTTCCACTTTTGTTTCAATTATTCGGGCCAGCACTGTACAAATCCTCATTCTAAATTTAATTCGTATACGAGACGAGATTTGCCAAAAGAGGGGACGATTCTGAACTAGTAAACTGTAGAACTCAGCTCAGTTGCTGAATGGTTAGTTTTTGTAAACAAACATGCTTTTCTAATTCTACAGGGTTGCCAACAATGTTTGGAATATACTTCTACTCAGTGTGCATACTCTCGAACTATGTTTAGTTTCCAAGTATAGCATAAAAAAACACACTTTGTTGCGAAATTTGTTACATTTTAGTACTACGGCAATCGAATGTTACTACTTAGAGAATAGTACATCTTGCGTGGTTTGGTATCCCTGTTATTCATGCTTGGTCTTCATTTGTCATGTCTCGTTCCAGCTTCATATGCATTCGAATGACAATGATAAGGTAGGGGTAGTGGGAGCAAATTGGTATTGGGGGGGGGGGGGGGTTGCAAAGTGGTCACCTGCTTGTTTGGTAGTATAACTTTTGTCTATTGACGCCGTATTGATAGTCACCTTATGTTTGAAGAATTGAATGACTTTTGAGTCACCCTGTACTTCAGTAGAGCTAAAAACAGAAATTTCTCTCTCGATAGACATTCGGCCGTAGTTCTCCTCTTTAATTCTCCGGGAAAAATATTAATAAGTATTATAAATGAAACACAGTCATCCATATGCTTCAATACATAACAAACACACTTTTACTCCCTTGTAATCATGATGATCAATAAAGCAATAAACTATAAACCGAGATGATAACTTCCGTATGTGCCTTCCTCCAACAAAAGCGTATCAACTTTGACATTTAAGCTAGTTCCAAACCGCCAACAGACCATATCACATCAACGGTCACATAAGCCTCGCATATGAAAAGGTAATATGAGAAATGAAGAGCAAAAAAAAAAGGAAACTTACCGTAAACCTTCTGCACCATACCGACAGCCAGCGGATGTCCCGGATGCGTTTGCCCATCGGCAGCTTCAGGATGATATCGGAGTTCTCGTGCGGTCCCAGTGCAGGTGGCTCTCTGTAATGAAGCAGATAACGAACACGAATGTGAGGCACTGGCGGCTAGCAATAAAGAAAATTAAACATTGTCTCAAACCACCAACCGTTCGGGATCGAACTGCTTGGTAGACTTTGCTGTGGGAACGTAGTCAAACATTGAAGATTAACTTTCTTTCGTTTTCCAGTGAGTAATCTATTACATTACGCCCTCGCAACAGAAGAAGAAAAAAACTGAAAACGGTTCCTTTCATTTCACAGGGCATTTCGATGAAAGATGTTCCGGTTTTTTCTCCTATAACTATAAAGATTAAATAGATTTCGTACACTCAAAGAAACAATATAATCGCAGACATTCATTACATTAGTAGCCAGAATTTGAATTTCAAAATCGATGACAATGACTTGTTTAGGCAGATCAAAAGCAGAGAGCGGGAAATCAGCTTTCTTTAACCCCCTCCCTCCAACACTGGGAGGAAAATTAATCCTTCGAAAAGGTGCAGGGACTGCAACCGAGGGTCGGGGATCATTTAAAAAGTAAGCAAAATTTAATGTTCGTCATTTGCTTTTTAAGCATCTACGGCACTTTCTGATGGGCTTTTCTTCCCCACTGCGATTCCCCTTCGTTGTCTGCTTTCCGTCTTTTCACGGACATATCATTCCCGTATACCCCGTTAGCCGTGAGCCGTCATCATCAAGTGGTATTGAAAAGCGGGGGAAGAAAAAAGAACCCACACGGAAGAATATGCTTTTTAGACAATTGGTTTTCACCCCTTTCAGTTGCGGCATACTGCCTCTCTTGCAACGCTGCTGTTTCCCTATGTTGCGGTTTATTCATGGGCATTTTGGCATTTGATGATATGTGCAGAATTGCAATTTGTAGGTTACTGTTTCTTGCCGGGGAAGGCTTAATGCATCTCGGTATATTAAATTCTACGAATTGGAACGATTGGATGCTGGTTGTGTATTCTTGTTTTTTTCACCTATCTATAGCTTTAATCCGAGCAGCTGAAGCTACTTTTTCCTTCTTATATGACTTGTTGGAAATCAATAACGTTATATTTTTTACATGATAGCATACAGTTATTTTATCACAGGCGATAATTAGAAAAAAAAGGATTGTCTCATAACTTGTTCATTCATCATATGAATGCGTACTTGAACATATTCCATTGAATGAGGCAACACCTCATATTTTACCGGAATGAAATTGGCT
This sequence comes from Toxorhynchites rutilus septentrionalis, assembly GCF_029784135.1. Classification (NCBI taxonomy): domain Eukaryota; kingdom Metazoa; phylum Arthropoda; class Insecta; order Diptera; family Culicidae; genus Toxorhynchites; species Toxorhynchites rutilus. Next base: position 36,595,023 of record NC_073744.1, read on the forward strand.
ATGTCAATGACGCCTACAAATAAAGTCATTGAATCACATTTAATTTTTATAAAAATTAAGAACAGCGAAAACATTCATTTCATCATTCACGCTTTAACCGCTTTAACCTGCTTGAATCGAAAAATTTCTCAAAATGTTCAGTGGAATTTTGGAAAGAGAATCGCTCTTATGATTATAAATTTGTGGTGCCACACACCCTCTTTCATCGCAAAAAATCAATAGCTTCAACGAGAAGTAAAACGTTGACAACAACAATAAAAATGATCGCTTCTTTCATCGGTTCTTTATTTGGATTCGCATACATTGAACACTTTTAGATCAGATTTTTCCGCCTTGAGATTATAAAACTACTGTAGTAGTAGGTGAATTTCAGATATTTTTGCATATATTTATTGTAGATGTGTGAGTAACGTACATACTGTGTACCGAGTTGAATTAAAACTTTTTATTAAGTAGGTTAAAAAACACGGACATGGTTCCGATTTCGCCAAAAATCATTCACGGTTTGCGCATTATATAATGTGTTCTAAAACTGGTTAATAACCATGAAAAAAATCGGCTCAAACGTAAAAAAAAATTATTGTACGTATTAGCTTTAAGGTTTAATGGAAATCGCTTTCAAATTTATTTTTGTTGAATTTTCATGAATATTCTTTTTCATATATAGAGGGGCTAGTTGATCACACAAATTGCTCGTTTGAGAGCAACGCATATAAAATTTTCAGGTATGCCGTTTATTTGTGTATTTGTGTATTTGAAAAGAAACAACCACCACACAAACCACTTGCAATATAATTGTTCATATTTATATATATATTTATATAAATATTGGAATACTTTGATTTGAAATGCGGGTGTGAACAATGTGATAAAAATGTAAGGGAATCATTTTGCATATTGAAAAAAATAAGAGGTACTCCTAGACAAGTTGGAATGGAAGCCATATTCATATAGGAACGATGGATTGACGTGATACATTTTTTCAGTGAACAATACCTTTCTACCTACTTAATGACAGTCACAACCAGAATATGGTAAAGCCTTAACCAAATCCGTGCCTTTGTCTACTTTTCGTCATTCGTAAATTCAAAACAAAAAAATATGTGCGTTGAATATATTTGTCCGAAAACACTGATTTTTATTAAAAATATTTTCAGAATTACACGTCTAAAAATTGTGTTTATTCTACTCTGAAAATTCATTATGATTTTCGCCTCCTACCGGCGCAACACGAAGTCAGAGCTGTGAACGCGACTCAGATCATCCCGATCTGCTATCGACGAGGTCCCTTTAGTCCACTATTAAATTCAGATGAGTTGCGGTCATATCAAACTATTACCGACGAACTCGTGCGATGTCGATTGGATCTGCTATAAGTTTACAAAAGCTCGATCGCTCCCGAACCGCAATGAACAAAATCCTGCCCAGCCATTTGTTGTTGAAAAATAAAATCAGCACAGCTTTACAAAAACTTTCGGAAACCACAATATTGATAAGATCAACGACAAAAAGAGATCTTAAAACAAAGTCTTCCGAACTCCAAAAACATGAATTCCTTACGGATGAAGACAAGCTCGTACGACTCCAAAGAAGTTCCAGACACCTCTGCAGACGTTGATCATGGTATGGGGCGGAATTTATGCCCCCTTGATAATCCATGGTAAATCTACCAAGAAGTGTAACGTCAGAGTCCCAGTTACTTACATGGCCGCTGCAGCATTTTGGCGAAGCGAAATGGACTATTCTATAACACATATAGGACTCGACTCTTAAGACGAGAACAACTTAAAAGTGGTGTAAAATATTGATAACATAATATATATATGGATCTCAATTTTGTATTACCGAAAGTTTACGATGATCCGCAAAGCTCACAACTCGGAGTGTCATCGTTTTAGTCGGGAGTGACTAATTTCATAACATCTCAAAAACGGAGTCTTTGAAACAATACATTCTATTGAATATTGTGAACTTTTAATTGGTTGGACGAATACATTCTTTGGTCTAGAATTAGTATCCTTGTAAGCAGTGTTGCCACGCGTACAGATTTATCTGGAATGGTACAGATTTTTTCGATATTTTTGGTACAGATTTCGTACGGTACAGAGTACAGATTTTCGTCGAAAAGTACAGATTGATACAAATTTTCTCCATTTGTGAAATTTCCCACATTTGAACGCAGTATCGCTTGGTGCTGCTGATCGTAAAAACATTTACAATGCAATGATTGATTAGTTTCATAAGGACGGAATTCCTTACAAGGATCGTCTGAAAGAGTTCACGTTGGACGGTGCGACGTTTTTCTTCACAAAAGCGTATACGGTTGGTATGGATGCAGCGATGTTGTTTTTTCGCTTTGCTTAGAACGAATGAGGTGTGCATCACACAAATGAGAAGTGATGTTTACTATCCGAATTTTGCGTCGTGTGTAAAACCCGCTCTCGTGTTCATGAGTTTGGTCCACTTCACACCAAGAGAGAACACATGTTTGTTATGAGTGCGCGCTGATGAAAATTGAACTCGCTTGTAGTGCAGTGATGTTTTCTGAAGACTGGTCAAATCTCATGTGAATTTACCCAAACAATGTAAAATTTAATTTTTAAAAATCTTCTGCTCAAATGTTAAAAAAAAAATCAAGACGAAATATTTACTGAAATAAAAAAAGGCGAAATAATGACTCTTGTTGAAAGAAGTGAAATTGTCTGAAAAACTCTACATTTTGTTTTCGTCCCAATAAACTTTTCATTTTCCGGAAAATCATATTTTGGCTCTTTCAGGTGAGCAAATCCCCATTTGTTGGAATGGAAGTTGTCTAGAAGAAAAGTTCTATTCTTATTTTTGTAAGTACTGCCTCTCGCGAGCCTCAACTTTTTCTCATATTTCTGTCAGCATACGGGTTTATAATATTCGGATTTTTTGTTGTATTCTGCCCTATTCTGAATGAAATTGAATGTGCGTTTAAATATCGACCTTTATTATTCTATGACGGTAGACAGCAATGTTTTCAGGCCGTAGATGCACCGCATTATGCGATGAGCGATTTCCATTAAACCTTAAAGCTAAAATCATGTGGGAGATTTATTCGAATGTTTATCTCACAATCAATAATTCACATCCACATTTGAACTTCACATTTTGCAAAATTACACTTCTCACTGAGCATGCTAGATGTTTCAGTTAAAATCATATAGATAAAATAAAAAAAAGGATCGATATAGCTAAATGTATTATTCTATAAGCTGTTGAGTCCTGTTGTTTCGTGTTTCATCGTGTTCTTGTTTTTTTCTAAATTTCGTTTGTGTGATTCGTGATTTGGGCTTCAACTTGATCATAAAAAACATAAAAAAGGGTTTCGAATGCTGTTGCACACCCATTAAGCATAAACATGAACTTTAATTATGTTCACTAGGTTAAGTAAGTACTCTTATACAGCCTCTGAATTATAAGCATGCTTATTTGTCTTGGGTGTGTTTTTCTTGCACTCCTATTTAAAGGTGAAGTGAACTACGAAGAAGTCGTTAAAATCATTGCTTTTCCGATGACGGGCGCGTTTATGATGATTACTCAATCAACATTACTTTTGAAGGTCTCTCGTTGGGGTCCAATTTTTTAGGGATTCCGTTCTCCTCTTGCATTTCCTCCCTGTAGTTGATGCGTTCCACCGAGCGCTAGTCTGATCGATCATTATTTAATGAAGTGTAATCTCCGAGATAGATATCCGCTTCGTTCCGCTTGTTTTCTCGCACAGATTACCGTGAGAGATCGGATACAGTGAAACGATGAAAGTCAAATATTGAGGGGGAAGTCCCCTTCATTTCAAGCGATGCGATTTCGGAGTACAAAGTTCGAAGCATCGGCAAAATGTCAGACAAAAGCAATCGTTTTGAAATGATATTACTTCAAGATACGAAAACCAATTCAACAATTTCAACTTAGGAAATTTCAAGGAATTTCAAATGTATTCTCGAAGCCATATCCCGCAAGCTTACAGTGCTTCGCACTGTTTATGGTATGCCAGTGCGTGAAACACAGCTAAATATTTTAAATGTTTCCGTTCGAAAATCACACCACAAATATTAACCACCCTTGCCTCTCTCTACGGGTTTTCTGCCTCGATAAGGCGCAAAACCAGAATACCAAAATAGGTACCAGCCAAGAAAAACGGATACATCGGCGGATCACATTCATCGGGCGATACGGTTTTCGAGAATTCGCCACGCTCATTCACAAGGGGGAAACGACGGGGATGGTAACGTGAGCCGCTCTCATCGCAGAGATTAGACTGCAGCTCAGCACCCACACGAAGCGAAATGATGGACGGGATGTGTAGGGTTTCCCGCCCGCCTTTGGCCGCAGTACGAAACCAATTTAGCACGCACAACGAAACGAACCCTTCAAACGCTTTTATCCCCTTTTGTTCTGTTGTTTTGTTTTTCTTCGTATGTTTTTTTTTATTTTGCTGCCATATTTTATCTTATTCCAACGAGCGAAGTCTATATCCTTTGGACTACTTTACGATAATACTCGACAATCTGTTCATTACAGAACATTATGTGGAGGGAGTCCAGATGGGTGGATTCACTGCCGCGGGTGGAGATTTCGTAGGATTCAGATAATCGTTAGGTGTTGAGCGGTGTGGATTACCAAATGTGTTCCACTAGCGGAGCGATTCAACCTGTTGATTTAGGTTCTTATCGATTTGATAATGCATGTAATGAATCATATTAGGAAATCGTTTCATTTCATCGATTATGGATAAATCGTTGGGGATTCGATTCTTTGAAATAATTGTTTTTCAGTATTCGGTTAAATTGAGCGAGTTCTAGTTCTTGTAATAATAATGAACAAGCATTGATGACAGCAACAGTGTTAGCGCAGATGCATCAAGTTTCTGAAAAGTTGGCGGTGTAATATAAATGCAATTTTTACATTTATTTATAGTTAGCATTCGACCAAGATAGAAAGAATGATACTAATTATATTAGTTTTAAGGCATAGCATTATATATCAGATTTTAAGCGATTATAAATAAAGCTGTTCAAATGCAGTGAAATCTTTCAAATTTCAAATTATCCACAACAAATAGATTATGATGTCATAATTGTAAAGGTTATATACAATATAACTTTGAGAATAAACATCGAAATGTTCCAAATTGAAAGTTACCACCAGACGTCGACAACGTACCACTGTTATCGAGAATGTCCAATTACAGATCACAATCGCCTGCGACACTGCGACACTGAGTTGTGCCTCGGTATGTACAATTACAGGCAACTCTCTGTAATATAGAAGGATATTTTTTTGTAAGTGATGAAAAATCCTAAATAAGAATTGTGTCTGATAACAACTTTATATTACAATGATGTGTTCTAGTAGAAAGATCGACAAATGTATATAAAAATCACTAAGAAAGGTTCAGTACTACGTGTTTTAAGTGATTCAACAACATAAAGCGAAAAATTTAATTCAAATTTAACAAATTAAAGCGGTATTCCGGTGTGCTAATCTGATAGAGACTGATTCACCTCAATAAACGAATATCGCCACGAATATCGGACCTTTATAGCATACTAGGGTTACTGTCTATGTGCAATGATTCAGGACAATGAAGCTGATTTTGACAGCTTAAGGCAGCGCAGCAACTCTAGCATTCATATCAGTGGAAGGAAAAAAAACGTTTTTGAAATGAAAATGATCTTTTCTGTATCGAATTAATATCTGCATTGAAAAAGTGCATTTAAATGCACCTATGTATCGCCAATCATAGTAGTACTTCTAGCAGCCAAAACGAAAACATTGGTTCGATTATTCGTTCGTGCTGCTAGCTTCACCAGAAGTTGCCGTCTTCATCAAGAAGTATCACGCGATGGAGCATGTAGTCTTTTGGCTGGATCTGGTTTCTTTTTGCGCTTTCTGCTTCCTTACATCCTCCGGAACATCAAACATGTACTGGGCCGTGAAGAACAGTAGCCCCGGAAGCTGTCGGAAGTCCGCCTTGACGTAAGCCTCATCATCTGTTTGGAGTTGAAAATTAGGACACCTGTCACAGTTTCGATTATGACCAAACCATTGTGATTCTTTGAGATATGAATAAATAAAAACATGTGAAATTTATTTATTTAACATATTTCTTGGGCGATCTATGCGGTGAAATTACTCCGGAGATGATGGCTTTTGTCTTTTTACGAATATTTTTGGTAGTTTCAGAATCATCGAACATCAAGTGCAATAGTACCGAAGTACAAGTCACGGTTTTTATACCTCCAAGAGCTCCTTCTGCAAACCTGAGCGGTTGGATTTGTGCACCACATAGTTCAACATGGATTTGGAAGTAAATGTCAATGTTTATTTAATCAGATCCACCTGTAATGTTTCATTGTTGATATCAAACTTCTGTTTCAACAAAATGGCTAAATCTAAATACCGCTATGAGCCACCGACACTTATGAATCACATATGCAGCGTTGGCCTCATAATTCTTAAGTTCTTCTGTGAAGAAGGGGTACGCAATTCGTCAGTAAAATTACACTTTCGTTTAGACATTTGAAAAAATAACCTTGGAATATCGAGCCAAAATATAAAAACATAACCGTGGCCAGTGGAACAAAATTTCTAAATGAAAATAGTTGAAAGATCTAGTGGAAGATCCAACTGCTACTCTCTATATGCTCACAAAACTTTGGTCTCCAATAAAGAATGTTTTACTCAAAATCATAATATAAAGAAAATAATTCTGATTCGGCATCAAAATTGAATTTCTCATGTAAATCAGGACAAAGGTTAGATTGTGAAAAATAAATCAGGACGTCCCAAACAGATCTCAAAATCAGGAAATGTCCTGCTGAATCAGAACAGACGGTAACCCTATCCATGATGAGACAATTAAGCTTCGTCAGGACAGATTCAACTTTTTGACCACATCCCTGACCGAGGCATTGGGCTTCCGTTCAAACGCTTCCACGACACGCTTGTGATCCTGATCATTAATAGCACATCCGTTGTGACCGCATTTCTCCTTCCGTTCGATGCTCAGAGTTTTGTAGTAACGTATAATCAAACGACTCACTGTTCACTGCAGGATTCCGAGTTGTTTCTGGATGTCCCGATGACTTGAGGATATCTCCAGGTGCTTGGGCAAAATCAATTCTAGACGTTGCTTTTCGGGTGACGTCATTTTATCTAACTTTCGAAAAATTGACAGCGATAAAAATACAGTGTAAACAATACACTCTACTCACTCTAACTACTTCTACCCAAATTTTCAAGTGAAAATATATATCATATTTTTTTCAGCGTTTCTTCCGTGATGCAATTTGATGTGGGACACCCTTAAAACTGTCGTATAACCTACTGACTTTTGGCACAGAAAGTCGCACAGATAGTCTCAGTTTGATCACCATGTCGTAGTCACGGAAAGCGAAACTTGCGAGTCAAAACGATTCGAACGGTGGATGTTTCGTTATTGCCCTCTCATGGGAGAGTCTTTCGAGCTGGCGATGGCCCAGGATGATGACTCCCTTCGAGCGGAACTTCTTGAATTTGACAAGTTCTTTACTTTTTATGGTTTCGCACGTCAGAACCGCTTCATTTATCACTCCCTCAATTTTAACGTCAATGAAAGGGATGTAGACGCGATATTCCAACGTCTCTGACGGAGTGTGTTATCTTGCGGGTTGGAAGTGTTCCGCAAACGATCCATGGTTTCTGGAATGATTGCTCAAATGGACGATTATGTCGACCGTAATTTACTGGCGATATCAGGTATCAGTATCAGTCTATTCATGATGGAATGACAAATCAAAATAAACACGAAACAAGTGACAGCTGTCGAGATGACGCGAATATCAAAAAAGTGATGCCAACTCAAAGTTGTATAATTCTGTAAAAACACCCATTAGTAACTTTGGGAGCCCCACAGACTGCAGAGCTAGTTACTGTTACACCCAACTGAATCGGTGTAATGTGCGCACATGCATACATTTCCGTACTGATTAAGAAGCTGACCAAACTATCGGTCGATAAAAAATCTGCAGTCTGCAGGACCCCTAAAGGTACTTGTTTTCAGCGGAATGAAAAATGAAGCCGTGTCGTGAAAAAATGTAAGGTAATAAAAAGCACAGGTGACGTATTTCATTTAGCATTCAACATAGTTCGTTTCAAAACACCACGGTTCTGTACGGTTTTATTACAAACATTCCATGACTCGTTTGTTGTGTTGAGAAATAGAACTGTATAAAGTTATGCAATGATAATTAGATTACATTTTTTAGACTTTATGGGTAAAATGGGGTGAAATTGCTAAGCAGACAGTCGATCTTGAAATCGCAATGAAACCACTACTCGGTGAGGAATCGCAGCTGCTTTCTTCCACTTTTTCCGATTTTCCACCACTAATATTAATATTTATGACGTGCCATTACTGCGTGCGAACAAAACTATTGGCGAAGTGCCATGGCAGAAGATGCTCTCCGCAATCCCCCTTCTCCGAGATAGCTCATTATTTTATCACTGTTATTGACAATTATCATTATTGCATAATCACACTCATTACTATCCATTCTGCCACAGTGAGACGTGCTCGCAGGAGACATTCTTTTCATCCCACTAGCAGTAGATACAAAACTTGTCTATCACAGCGGCGCAGGAGTAACCAGCAGATTATTTTTCACCCACTGCACGCCACCCACGCAGGGAATCGTATTTCTATTGAATTTGTCAAAATCGTCGCAAAATCAATTTGCACGCTGCTGAAAACATTCAGCACTTCAAACGATGTTCTACCCCGTAAATAGGAATATGTTTCTCGGAGGGGTGCGTTTCTGCCGGATTTAGCACTTTTTGATCTAATTTAGTTAACGAGCAACAGCGAACGGGAGGGGTATAACCCGACGGGAAGGCGTATCCACAGCGGATGAAATGAATATTTTGGGACTAATTTCTTCTTCTCTTCGAGCATGGACTGAACCGGAAGGGGGCTTGGTGGCGGTTATTTTGTAATGCATTCATTATTTTGGACGTTTTGTGCGTTACAATTTGATAGAGAATCGTTTGAAGGTTTGTTCGCGTTGAATGGAGACGTCAGAGTCGTCTCGAGTTGAGTGAAGGGTGGGTCTGATTAAAATTGATCACCGTAACGAGAATTATAAAATTTGAGAGTGCTATAATATGCGCGTGTGTATGATTTCATGTCATACTTACGGTGAATGAAGCCATCCCCAATCTCTTATTTTCTGATAGCACTTGTGATGAAAAACGAAATGAGTAGGCACACGGCGTAGGAAAGGGAATTATATTTTCCGTAGCAATACGCTATTCAGAGGAAATCAGCCTTGGTCACCCACGCAACGCTTGGTGACATTGTTTCTTCGAAATCATTTTCGTCTGATAAACATAATCACTAAACGAGTCGGGACAGCGCTGGCAATGATTCATTCATATCTGAATGGAATAAAAACGTAGGCACCATCAGGATCTGTCCAGACTCACACACGTACATAAGCTTCGAGCAGAACGCAGAAGGAAACCGGTAAATCCTACTGGCCGTCACGAAATGAAAGGCACTGTCATCAGACTGTGAAGCAATAATATTTACCAGGAGCGTGCGTTACCATAGGCACTTACTTCCTGGCCGAGGAGTACGGAAAGGTTCGGGGACGATTTGGAAATAAATTGGAAATGGAATGTGGATCTAATGCACTTCATTGTTGATGCCACGTGCCGCCGCACGCTCACCGGGAGGGAAATTCGTTTAAAATTATTATTGCTATGTTTTCACCTCCGGGCGTCATTGGAACAAACTCGCAGCGCTCCTTGCCGTGCGAAGTGATAGGTTTGATATCCTGCTCGTATCCGGAAATACACTCGAGCAACCATTACGTCAGTGTAACATCAGAAGGGGGCCTGTACGCTTGTTGAATGTTGGAAGATTTCAGGAATGAAGGCTTCCGTGGATTTTATTTCGTCCGTTTGATAGATACCGATGCTAGGAAAATTTGACTTAAATGTTAAGTTTAAAGCCGAGATGTTTTTTTTTGCCTTTCCGCTGAGAGTATTATTTGCAATCAAAATCTGTTCAAGCACAAACATTCCTATCAAAATTTGGAAAATCATACTTTGCGCTGCGAAAGCAAACAATGAATGTGCTCTCGGGGGACGTTGTTATGAAAACGCGTTTATCCTTCCCTCTTCGGAACGTGGGATTCACCGCTGTTACATATATCCCCAATTATTGATTTTGTCTGTGTCTACAAAAAATCGGAATTTCTCGTGATTGAGTTCAGTTGGAATACTTATATCTGTTCCGTGAAAGTGATCTGGAGATACGTTACCACATACGCTATATGATAGTTATTTTGCCGAATCAGATATGGAAACTGAATCAAATAGTTTGGAAATCGGATTCAGAAAAAAATTGAGACAATTTGAGCGGTATTATTATACGTCGTCGACCGTTGTCATGTTGCCATGTTTTTTTCTGAATAAATATTATTATCAGTTTATTTGTTGCTCTAACGGATGTTCAATAAAAATTGACAATTTCTTCACTGAAATAGTAAAACAATTAAATTATTTAAAGCAATTCCGTATTTCTATTGAAATAACGGTTATTCTTAAAACAAAAGTCAGTGAATGTTGGCAAAGGGGCCGTGCTCAACCGTACGGTGCAACTTGTTGGAGATGCTCTCAAATGAACGCTGGGCGGCATCCTCGTGGTCAGCTGCTTGGTGTCCGTAGCCCGCCTATTAGTCTTGTACACCAGGGCACTGAGGGAGCCGAAAAAACCCTCGATCGGACGGCACTGGGGCATGTTGGTTGGGTTCCTTTCCTTGGGTACGTACGTTATCTGATTCTCCTCGAGGTGCGCCAACGTCTTCTTGGCGGTATGGGACGACGCTCTTTCCGGCCAGAAGACGTACTTCTCATCAGAATAATGCTCCTCTTGGAACTGAACCAGAATTTCTCCAGACACTCATCTTGTCCATCTTCTGGTACAACGCTCGGCTTGTTAAACCAGGGCTTTGAAACCCCTTTGTCGGAAAAGCCAAAACCGCGTAAATTCCAAAATCAGCGTAAAAAACCGCGTAAATTCCAAAATCCGTGTAAAAATAAACCGGGCCATTTCAAAATCCGGGTGAAAATCTAACAAACAGTGAATTATTAGTTTAAAATGCAACCCATATTCTAACAATTGATTAACTGAATTTTTTTGCATGCTACTATCTTGATATCTGTATCTCCTTTTATTTCGCGGCTACTAATCAGTCTTAAAATACAAACTTATTTGTGGAGTTAGCCGGTTTTGCAACTAGGTGACACAATTGTGCTAAATTTTTCTCAATACACGATCGGTAATTGATATAAAATTTCACGAAGCAACCAACATTAAAGTTCCAAATTTAAATTTTATTTGCTAGAATTAATCGTATCACTCACCTTACTTGCAATATAAAAATGCCCCGACTTGCATATATTTGCAATGCCGATTTTCCCCAGGCCGCTTGGTTTTGATGTCTCTGTTAGGGAACACATTTCGATAGGCATTGCAGATTTCCCCCATGCAGCTTGTTTTTGATGTCCATGTTAGGGAACCGCTGCATGTGTCGTCAATTTCGACCAATCAGAAGTGGGTATTTCCGTTAGGATAGGGGTTGGGATTTTTCAATTGTTCGATATTTAGTTTCATGACATATATTATTTTATTCAACATAAAAAGTTGTTATGGAGTGCCGAAATCGATTGACGCAAATCCATCATGAAATGAGTGAGCAATAAGCGTTTGAAATTGGACAGTTCTCTCGATGTGCTCGATTATCGATTTTCAATTTGTACCCCAATATGTTCCTGAAAGATGTAATCCTACGTCAAAAATTACACTCAACGATCTAGCAATTTGAATATTGGCAGCACGTCAACCACAATCACAAAATCAAGACAGATTTCTGGATCCACCTTATTTATGATTACTGATCCTGGTAATCATATATCATATATTTTTTTCAAACTAAGTCAATAGGCTGTCAGTGCATCATGTTGCATAGTAATGTTTTTCAGTTGTGGATGGTAGAAGTTACGAAGAAGTTTCGGACAACTACGTCGTTGATTTAGAAGAATAGCATTCAGACTGTCTCGCAGACATGTGATTTTTCATTAAAACCAAAATAAAATTCTATCCGTTTTGGCATGAATATCTTTCCACGCCGAAGAATCTGTTCTTGAATCCGATCCGAAACCCGGTACATGCCGCAGCATCAAACCGGCCGATTAGACGACCCAGTTTCGGGTGAAATAAGACCGCGACACGTCTGATCAAATTATTCTCCGGAAGCGTCAACACTCGGCGTAATTTCATCAGACAAATTTACGCTCGGTACGTGTGGCGAGGTCCTTCATCATGTACCAAAGCATTAAACGCTCATGCTCTACCCGCTGAGGATCCCGTTCTCGTCGCCGTCGCAATGTGAGCTAATGCGAGAGCAAACGGCGGCTCCAAGCCGCCTTCCATTGCACAATTCAATTAACTTATAAAAACGTAATAATAATCATCACCAACAACCCCCCCCCCCCTTTTTCACAACGGACCTGCGTAGGCGGAGTGTTTAATTCTTACGTCGTGTCGTCGCTTTATCGTGCTGCTGCATGTAATGGTTTTCAAAGGGGATGAAGATTTAGAAGGAAAAACGTGACAAAATGTGAGTGTGGTAACATTAGGGGCCCTTAATCTCCGTAAATGACTCTAACGTTTCCACTTCTGGCCCGAGAGATGTGACAGACAGAGGGTGAATCGTCGTTTTTTCCTTGCTCTCCGTATCTTCGTATTGGGCGAACTAAGCCACTGGAATCGGAGAAAACGTTCCGAGTGAATGTAGACACGGCCGGGGCGGCGCGAGACACAGGACACTCGAGCGTTCAACGCTGGCCGTAATCAGTGGCACAGCAAGCAACAGTAGTCCCAATAGCAGCAGGATGTAAAGCCTTAAATGAAATAGATTAGATCGGATGTAGAGCAATCATCAGCATGGTCTTATTGTCGTTTCCATCCTGTTGCCCTTCGCTTTTTTTACAGCGTTCACAGCGTTCGCTACTCGCTTGAGGGAAGAAAGTTTATTGCTCAGAAATCCGTTTCGGGATTGCCATTCAACCTGCTGAGAGGGTGTGAAAATAAAAATTTATGTGAAATTTATGCACACTTCAAACACTGTCGACAACGATATCAACTGATGTAGTTTTCGCAGAAACGTGTTGCCATAATTAACTGCTCTGAAGATTAAGATGCTGCCGACGGCTCTGTGTGTATTATAAAAAGTTAAAACTCGGTTACAGAAGAACAGAGAAAACCTCGTCGTCAACTTTCCTACTTTTGAAGCGTAATCGAGATCACTAAACTAGTGACAACGCTGAACGGCCACCCTCATTCCATGTCGCATGTTATTTACATAAAGTCAGCTTAGGACTCATTCCAGTGTCCCCTTATTCGATGTTCCGAGACTTACGCTAGATAAATAAATTATCTTTGACAGGTCCTCATCGCTGTCGCACCCCAAATGGGAGATACTGTTCATCTACCCCTTTCGAGGCATCTCAGCTCTAAAAAAGCCTACAGCATAATCTCCGTTCAGTTTTTCTTCTCTTCAACTGCCGTAGCTTGTAATCCCCGAACATAAACTTACACGCCGGTGTACTCCTCCGGATAGGGTATAAAGTATCCCTCGGGGCTTGGGCGAGGTGAATTGCCGACCCAAAAGAACGCGTCCGGTGCGCTACCGTCGTAGGCGAATCCTTTCACGAACAGAGTTGACTCGTCCACGGCAAACACCCGGCCCTGGAGTGGTGGAGAATTGGGGGAAGAGAACGTAAAAGGATTAGCAAGGTTGTGCGGTTGGCTCGCGCCTATGATAGAAGGTTGGTCGTTACCTTAACTCCATGGCCGAAACTGTTGAAGTGTCCGATTTCACGGCCGTAGTAGTGGTCAGGTGCTTTGGATTCCACTGTGAAATAGAGAAAAGAGAAAAAAAAAACCTTTCAAAATATTGTAGTTATGTTCTTAACACCAGGTTTACAGGAAGCGTTATTTTGACGCATTTCGAATTTAATAAGGAAAATTACAAAAAAATGGTTGAATTTTTGTAACTTACTTTTACACTTACTTTGTGTGGAGTTAACACATACTACAACCAATCGAATTCAGAAACTGACAACAAATGCAAATTCTCCATCAAAAATGCTTCAAGAAACATAATGAGCCCAAAAAATTCACTCAAAAACTTATCCAAAACATATGTTAGAAAAACACACGCGAAACAGTGGCACCGGTGAGCATCCGAAACTGGTATCTTTGCGCGTTGTCAGAGCAATGATGCGCGTGCGGAATGAGGTGAAACACGTGATCCTTGATGCCTTGAACATCCTAGAATAAGGAATTGTAGGATTTTTTGTTCTTATGCAACTTCATTTTTGGGTTTTGGTCGCCTAAATTAGCTCAGGGACTACTGTGGAACATATCCGCGAAGGTACACACACACGTCAATTTTCTCCTTTATTCTGCGCGACGTGTGACGTGAGATGGGTCAAGTCTCGGAGTTTGGATTGGGCGATCTCGGATCGATTTTTCGAAGATCGATCTTTTCCATTCTGATTTCGGATTTTTTGGATCGATCTTTTAGGCTTCTTTCGATTTTCGATTTTTTCGATCTTTTTGTAGATATGGGATGACATTGCGCATTTCGAAACGAGTGATTTTTGTTCGTTTCGACCACTTTAACTTAGCTTTGTTTACGAACCCAAAAATTTTACATTTCACTACGAGACACATTTTGCTCTAAATCTAGTACACTGAAAATATTAACTTAAAAAATATACATAATACTAAAACCAATTCGATTTGAGTTCGAATTTTCTCGAAACGAGTTACGAGTTACGACGTGAGCTATGGACAGTTATCAGTTGTTGAATTTACAATAATCTATATATATAAAAATGGATTTCTGTCTGTCTGTCTGTCGGTCTGTCTGATTCTAATGGACTCGGAAACTACTGAACCGATCGACATGAAAATTGGTATGTAGGGTTTTTTGGGGTCGGGGAAGGTTCTTATGATATTTCCAGACCCCTCCCCCGTCTCTAAGGGGGTCTGTCATACCAATGAAACACAAATTTCTTCATTACTCGAGAGTTAAACAAGCAAACGAAACCAAATTTGGCATGTGGAGGTTTTAGGGTGCAATAAACGTTTTTACGGTGGTTAGATACTCCACCCCCCTCTTTAAGGGGGGCTACAATACAAATGAAACACAAATTTCTGCATAACTCGAGAATTAATTAAGCAAACTAAATCAAATTTGGCATGTGGAGGTTTTAGGGTGTAATAAATATTTTAACGGTGGTCAGACACTCCACCCCCTCTTTAAGGGGGGGGCTGCCATACAAATGAAACACAATTTTTTGCATAACTCGAGAATTAATCAAGCAAATGGAATAAAATTTGGCATGTGGAAGTTCTAGGGTGTAATAAATGTTTTTATGGTGGTTAGACACTCCACCCCCCTCTTTAAGGGGGGGCTGCCATACAAATGAAACACAATTTTTTGCATAACTCGAGAATTAATCAAGCAAATGGAATAAAATTTGGCATGTGGAAGTTCTAGGGTGTAATAAATGTTTTTATGGTGGTTAGACACTCCACCCCCCTCTTTAAGGGGAGTTTGCCATATAATTGAAACATAAATTTCTGCATTACTCGAGAATTAATCAAGCACAATTTGGGATGTGAGGGTTTTTGGGTATGATGTTTCTATAATGGTATGACACCCCTCCCTCCTCTGGAATAGAGAGGGGGTCCCATAAAAATATTACACATATTTCAACCAAAAATATTCCAGCCAAACATGACAATTGAACATTTTCGGAAAACTCTGAAGGAAAAAGAGAAAATTTAGAAAATTAAATTCCCATATGTTCTACAATTACATAGTGACAAGTGCTGTTAGTGCATTTGATATTTGCGCTAGCGAAATTGATCTTTGTTCGAAACTGGAAATGGATTTTAATGTGATGAGACGCACTCCTATATCTTCTTCTATCTATACCAAAAAAACAGGATCGCCAGATGTGTTGATAAGAGCAGAACTCGAGGAAGGAATTGTCCGATTTAGGGCTGTCTTTATTCTATCATATTTTCTGTATAAAACATTTATTCGATGTAACGGAGAAACATGTTATTTACAAGTGGTTGAAAAATCTTGAACGAGAATTGTGTCTGAAAACAGTCTGATATTATAATGATGAGTTTTGTTAGAAATACTAGGAATTTTAGGGTGAAGGCTAAATTCAACGGGGTCAAATAGAAGATCAATCAATGAACAGTTCTGCTATTGGACCCATGGACTCATAGTAAGAATACGTGAATGTTTGAAGGTATTGATAACAAAAAACAAATTTTTGGCGGGACGAAGTTTGCCAGCTAGTGTTTGATAAAACGACTCCATGACATCACAAAATGAATGCCCTGGAAAATGTTTTTTCTGGACTTTGTTTTTTTTGTGGTCTTCATGCTGAGGAACAAAATAAAATGCTTTTGATGTTTGAATAGAAACATGAAATTTGTTTTCTATGTCTAAAGAAAAAACGAAACTCCTATAGAATAAGCAGATAAGTTGGAAAAAAATCTTTTGATTTTTCAAAGATCGATTCGACAAAGATCGATTCTTCGGTACCGATTCAATCAGTGGATCGATCCCTACGCCATTTGAAGAATCGATTCGACAAGATCGATCTTATAAAGATCGCGCAATCCTACTCGGAGTTCCCGCAAGCGAATGGCGTGACTATAGTTTATCACTTAAGTGAGATTTGAAGTCGTGTCCTCATATGTTATCGATTTGAGTATCAAATAGTAGCTGAAAAGTAAGGTGGCTGCTGGAGTAAAAGGGATTGATATGAGTCTTCTGCAAGGTGGAGTTTGTTTCCTCTGAATTGTTCGAATGAAATCTTATGATTTCGTAACCGATTCCTTCAAGAACAACCAGGACTAACTGATAGGACAAGACATTCGATACACGTCGGAGCTCGGTTCTCGGTTCTCGGTAGTCGACATTTTCGCCATTCGACAAACGCAGGATATATTCTCTTCTACCAATTAACTTCGAGCGGAATATCATCCCAACTTCCGCGGTAGCGCAGTTGAAGTTTTATAATAAATTTGCGCCATGTGCAGTCGTGCATAAAACTGATAAAAACGCTCGGCAAAACTCAAGCGCTCGGTATGTTGTTTGAAAACCTACGCAATGATAAAGCGAGAGTTTCCAGCCAAATCAATTACTAACTGAAGGTGTAGGATATTCAATTATCCTCGCACTATTGCTTCTGACAAATATTACTCGGAGCAAAAATTCCCTATACCGAGAAATTATAAAAATCACTTAAGCATATTTCCGAGAAAGAACGACAAAAAACACAGTCTCTTTCCCTTCACATTTGTACATACTGTATTGTTCGTTCAGTGGCAAAAAGTTTCATTCCCAGCGTGATTCCTGTCACATGCAATGAAGCCATTAACAAATGTGTAATTACTGCTGACAACAATTGAAGCTGCTTTTGCTGCCGTCTCTGCCGCTTGCCGCTGCCGGGTCGTGTTTTGTGGTGTCCTCTTGGTACCAGGGCACCCTTCTTTCCTAAGACTGGCCACGGGAAGCGTCCGTCACAATTAATTTTAGCTGTGCTTCCACCGATGATTGATGGTAAGTACTTTTTTATCAGATTTTATGGCCGCTTTTCTTCTTGGAACAGCATACAATTTTAAAGCTTCATCTGTTAATCGATTGAAAAACATAACGATTCGGTTCGACGCTATTACATTTCAACTCTGCCGAATTCGATAGAAGCATTCGAAAACGATCGATTTCGAGGCTCGGATTTGCTCCTCTCTTTTTCGCTTCTGGATGATGATGTAAATGTAGCAACAACTTACGCGCTTGTGTTTGTAGCGAGGCGATGTGTTCACCTGTTTTCCACAAACCCACCCACGCAGGGATCCGGCCGTCCGGCGGGAAAGGAGCCGTCATTTTTCCTGTATATATGTATGTTTGAGTGTATATCTGTCGATGTGTATGTTAATCCAGCCGAATGCCTTGTTGTGTTGTGTATGTGTTTGATTTGTTCGAATTCTATTCGATGTCTGCCGGAGCCGTCGGAGAGATTTGTAGCGCATAGCAACAATAAAAATTGAGGATGGCGCCTTTTTGTGTTTATTCCTTTTTTTGCGAGCAAGCAAAGTATTCAAACACGTTGCAGAATTAGAGCAGTCGATTGGATGAAGGGACCCCTGGAAAACGGGAGCCACCCCAACTGAGGGGAAAATAAGACGCCGGGAAGGATGATTTTAATGACACGATGTGATATCAGCGATAAAGGAAATGAGAAGAAAACGGTTCACGCTGGCAGATAAAATCCTATTATGATGACGGTGCGGAGGAGAAGGGAAATTAGATCAGAGAAAAACGAGGGAACAGCACAAACGATCACAATGATGAGGTTTTATGGCCGTTTTGTGTGGTACCTTGGTTGGAATCGGATTTATTTGACGCTCGCTTTGTTTGTCGTTCCTGTGCGATGACGCCAGGATTAAAGGTTTTTCCCCCTGAGGTCAAACTTGGAAGGTCGATTGGTGAGTTTTCTTTCGTTTTAGGAGAGTGATTTTTGGAACATGCTCCGTTTTTAAATAGGATATATTTCCTGTATAATCTATTGGATTTTTTTCGTTTCGAAATTGGGCTCAAATCATATACCCCGGGGTACTGTTTTTTAACCGTCTCCACTTCACACGCTTAATTTTATAATTATTTACCTATTTTTATATTAAAAAAATTAAATACAAATAAAATAATGTGGTCTTGTCATTTTTGGGGTAAAAAAAATAAATTTTCTTTGTACTTATTTCTTCCACTTCAGTGTTGATTTCGATTACTTCATTTGAGTTTATCGTGTTGAAGTGAAATCGTTAAAACATCGATTTCTCTACTTCGTTCATATCCGCTGTCATTTCTTTTAAATTTGGGAGCAGTATCTTCTATTGACGATAAAAACTACTCGAACGGGCTCATATATAATATAAATTGGGGTAGGCATGTGGAAACGACGAACACATGCTCTAAAAATTGATGAAAAAGTGAGTGTTTGGAATTAACATCTTCCAGCGTTTACGAATGATGTGGGATTTTTTTGAACGAAACGAAAATTATGAACTTTCGTAAGAGGGAAGCCTTCAATCGACAACATCAACGCAATAATAAAATTGGTAGTTACAGCAATCCAGAACCTCGTGAGCAACTAAACATAATGAATTCCTTCCTGAGATTAGTTACTAAGTGACTCATAATCTTCCAAACAACCCTGAGGATTTGCCGATCTTTTTTATACAAGGGCTAGTTAATGTCGGAAACCTGTAAACTTGTTCGTACCTATTCATATATGCTTCAATTTCACTCAGACTAAATCTACCAGACTGCTTACTTTATACCGAAAAATTGGAGAAGATTGAACACGAACAACAACACACAGAACATCCCGCGAAATACTTTGAAGCACATTCAATTGCCATTTCTCCAATATTTGAATTTCAACAATAGCTCCATTGATAAGAGCTTCTTTGTACACCCAGGTTTTTTCTACGCGGGGGATACGTACCTCTTAAAAAAAAAACCGCGTAAAATAAAACCGCGTTAATTGGAAAATCCGCGTAAAAAAAACAGGTCACCTAAAACCTACGTAAGCATCGTGATGGAGTGCGACACTAATTTCCGTCATAAGCGCTAAGTTTCGTCGCAAGCACTGATTACCGTCATATGCTCTGACAGAGCATGAAGACGAAATGTGAGCGGAGTGAGAGATGTAATATTGCTCTGGCCTTTTTTACGCGGTATCGCGTTAATTGGAAAATCCGCGTAAAAAAAACTCGTTGTTTTATTTCACAAAATACGATATAAAAATGGTCGCAATAGATTCGATGTCACAGATAATAGTAAGCAACATCGTTGCAATATACACAAAAACATTATAGGGGGTTGGGTTTGGGTCACGGCCGCTTTGTTGACGTAAGACTATACTATTATTTTCTTCAATTCGAAATCGCAGGAGATTATAGTCTTGTTCCACCGGCACCACAAAAAAAAATCTGTACCAATCTGTACTTTTTGACGAAAATCTGTACTCTGTACCGTACAGAATCTGTCCCAAAAAAACGAAAAAATCTGTACCATTCTGTACCATTAAACTGTACGTGTGGTAACACTGGTACGGGTACGTTTGTCGTTCTTTGGTTCGTTTGACGTTTAACCTGTTTCTGATTCGGTACCCTTGAAAGAGTAGTCTACTATAGGACCTAAGTTTGTAATGCTCCAGCTCGCTAGCTTCGCAATACTAGCCTTTTATGGATTCGGAGACACCGTACAATGGCGTGTGTAGATATTCCTATTTTAATATTAACCGAGTAGTTTTCAAGAATAGTAGTAGTGCCCGTAACCAATCTGTGTGACGTTGTGTCAGAGATGTCGATAAATGTAGTCCTACGTCAAAACAAAGTCAGAGTAACGACATAATTTGCCATAATCGTAGTCGTTTTCTTATTTATAGACAATACACGCATACCAGCTATAGCCTTTGCCTGTATTATATATTATTCAATAACAGAAAATATACAGTGATTGGCAAAATAAAATACCCACTCAATTTTTTGTCTATTCTTTCATTTATTTCTGGTTAAAAAAAAGTAAACACATCGTAATCATTCTTAAAATCTTTGTTGGAAATTGCCAACAGACCACCGGGTTGGATGCTTTCCGAAATAATAATAACACAATGGTAGTGATGTGATTTATTTTTTTTTGTGAAATATTATATAATTAACTTAAGAATACATAGTATGCTAAATTATTTAATGTTTAATCAAAATCGTATTCTGGTTTCGACGAGAGTGAGTCGAACTCCTTCGACTACGTACGAATTGTGCTTACCACAATTAGGATAGGACCTTGAATACTGCTTTTAATCAATACAATATTTTCTTTTATGATTTTTTCTTTTGTTTCTTTTTATATTCTACTTCCTGTTTTTGTTTTCTTCATCTGTTAGTCTTACCACGAACTCGAGGCAGGTATGCATCAGTGATTGTGATGGTGTGATTGCTGGTAGAGACAGATCACAGTAGAGGCGCGCTGGCGTTAACGCCAACAATCTTATTTATTATTTTCTTTTTGAAATCCATCCATGTTGTACTGAGAAATATAAATTTAATAAAATTATTTGTATTCCAGAAAAAAACAGCGAAAAAAATATTCCCAGATAAAAAATGCTTCAAGACCTCCTGTAAGCGTTTCGGCATGCTCTCCACAAGGCGTTTTAGGTGTTGTGGATCAGTGCTCCCGTGACCAAGTGGTGAAGCGTCACACATTATCATGGGTTTGATTCCCGTTTGGGTCGAGGGGATTTTTCGTCAAAGAAATCTCTTCCGATCTGCACTGTGGTCACGCGTATTCTAGAGCTTGCCACTCAGAATACATTAGAAGCGTGTTATTTGACAGAGAGGTCTCACGATTGTAATTTATCGAAAATATATCGGTAGGCACTATTTTTTGTCACTGTTTTCTATAAGATGTTTTTAAATTTTTTCTCATTGCAACAGGAATGAAACTTAAAAAGAATACAATAAATCAGATTTTAAGAATTATTACGATGTGTTTACTTTTTATTCTAACCAGAAAAATGGAAAAAATTGAGTGGCCACTTCATTTTGCATGTGGGTTACGATCATACACTCTGTCCAACTTCTATAAGACCACCCTTATTCTATTTCGTTGCAACACAAACAGTTAGCATTTCATCAAGATACATTCATACATTGTTGAATGCTTAGAATAAAGTATATTTAACGTCAAATTCGTTCAAAAGAGTTTTTTGTTTATTTATTGTGCTTAAATATGATAATCTCGGCTGTACAGTTTCTATAAGGTCACTTCAAAATTCATAAGTATTATCAATGAAAAATTCAAAACGATCAGCTGATTTACATGTCAATAATTGATAACCTTGCCATTTCGACTAATAACTTTGAAAATTCGTGTTGGAATACTATTTAATTCTGCTGAACGGATTTCTTGATATTTTTCCATTTTTCCGAAAATGCGACATTGAGCTCTTCAATCATGGTGTACCGTTTTCACTCAGTGTAGATTCTACGTACAAGGATCCCCCCTAAGATTTACAACAGGATTCAAGTCTGGAGAGCGAGCCGGCCAGTCCGAAAAATTGAGATTTTGGTCCTTAATCCATTGCTTAGTTTACTTGCTGGTATGAATAGTAGCATTGTTTTGCTGGAATGTAAATTTTTTGTGACGATATCCACGCAAAAAGTAGAGAGGATTCCAGAACATGTGTGTAATCATTGAATGATGTGAAAGCTATCTTGAGCTTTCCGATTTCACAGAATCCCACCCAAACCATGCACAAGTCTCCACCAAAATTCCTGGCTGAAAAATACTGTTCCTTCTTCCGTAAATCACGCCAGTACCCGTTTTAACCATGAGGACCATCCAAATTGAACTTTCTTTCGTCAGTGAAGATAACCTATGCATTGAAGAACTTTTCGTTATGCTATATAGCAAAATGTACTCCTTTGGAAACATTCTTTGTCACAACATACCATGTCCACTGTCGGTTCATGTCAGCTTTGACAAAACTCAGACGTCTTCCGATATGAGATGTTGTAAGATGAGGAGTTTTAACCTTTTAAGCCCTCTTTATGTGAGGATTTTTTACCAAAAATTGACGAATTGTCACCCGAGCAGTTGAGAAGTTGAAATATTGCTTAATTTGCACATGTGATTTTGAGGTATTCGAACCTGTTCTTGCTATTTCCCGCTTATCCCAGTCAGAGAGCTTCGATTTACATGGAGCTCTATCCTTCTTACCGCATCCTTGAGGATTCGCCAAATAATTGGGCCCTACTTGATACCAACATTTTCTTGGTGAAATGCATCGATTTGTCTTTCTTCTCCCTCCGTGAGGACTTTTCCCTTCGGCATTTTCCAGATTTGATTGATCTAAACAACTAAAACAACGGAAAATTTAACTGGTCTTATAGAAACTTGACAGTTAAAAATACGAAAACATTCGTTTACGCTCAGCGCTTGCACGCATACACACATATGAAAATCATGCAGTGTATGGTAGCCACCAATACCTTTTTATTTACAATGACACAAAGCAGCAAGATCATCACCTGGTCTTATAGAAGTTGGACAGAGTGTATACACGAAATCTGGTTTATTGGGAATATATTCATTAAACCTTTTATCACTCTTGAAATGATAATATACATTATACCAAGTTCTATTTCAATGCGAATGTGAATGACATTTTTTCAATGTTCACGTGCAAACCATGTTTCTGCTAAATTTGGTTAGTTCATGTATTTTGTACAATGATAACTACGTATAACTGATTCATCCTTAGTTTCTTACTGACATGAAATCTTTGATTAACTAATGCTCAACTTAACTAATGCAATTTGGCCGATCGATCTCTCACGATTTGATTTCATCAGTCTGCATAAATACGTACTTTAAAATTCCGCTTTTAGCAGTGTTAGCGGTCAATTTGCAATCAAATGATGGATTGCATTTGCATTAGAATCCATTCATTCTACTACATTTGGAAGCAATAAGTTCAATTGACTAACTTAAACCGAATTTATGTTCCAAAATTATCATAAATCCGATTGCGACGGCTGTTAGCGAAATTGCAACAATTTAAATTCCAGTCGTCATCCATTCAGGTTTTCGAACAAAACCATTTTTTGGTGTGCACCTCAAATACCGGATATCAAATACTTTAATTTCGGGGAAGAAATCAGATAGGACAAACTCTGTTGTCACCCGACACCGACCCATCCGTCATAAGCGAAACACCAGCGAGTGCTTACTCGCTCCGGTCTTCTATCGGATATCTGCAAATATTTGCCAAATATCCTCCAACATCAGGAGGCTCGCTTTTCCCCGCGTCTGGTAGTCGGACGGCATAACAATGCCATCTCTCGGTAAACAGGATGGTAAGGAGACCGGAGAAGAAAGCAATAAGCCATATAAATATATATAGACTCTCTGGAGAGCTGTTGTCATTTGATCGATTGCCGTTTCATTTGATTTGGCATAACAACAACGACGGCAACAATACGAGAAAATAGAGGATTTTATTTTTATTCCGGTCTGCAGCTGTAAGTGGATGCAAGATGGATCAATCGATGTCGGCGACTTTCATTTGAAATGTGAATAGCAGAGGTCGTGTCCGATAAAGATTTTCGCCGTCTCATCTGATGAACTGCGGACGGAATTTTGCTGCTTTTGTGTGCAGTTCAAGGTGGGCTAACTCATTATTCGGCTGGATAATATTCTTGAAAGGTTTACCTAGCAGACTGCAGGGCAACTACCCGCTCTCGTATATGCCATTCGTCCTTGCCCCACACTCTCGAAGCATCATACAATACGTATTTTTTTGCTCCACAATATATTTATGACTTTTCGCTTCCTCGCAATGCTTTCAGGCGGGTTCGGTGAGGAGCAGCTTTTAGTCGCTATATATCGAGCGTAAATACTACTACCATCCGAAATGGAGGGGAAACTCGGCTTCACAGTTGGTCGAGGGTCGTGACTTGACGTAACCTCTCAACCCCTCCGACTCATCGCCATCGAAAATAATATGATGTGCCACCGAACTAATAACTTTTAATGAAGTGTTTTCCGCAACAGAAAAATAGAGGTTCCGGCTATTCTGTTTCCCTCCTCGTTCTTCCCGTTCGAGCCGTTTGGATTGAGCTGGGATGTTAGAACGGAGGCAAGTTGTTTCGAATGGGAATTCTCGGCTCATGCCCCCTCGAATGGAAGTAGGGATGATTTCAAAATGTATGCGAGTGAGATCTTTTTTGTGTATCAATCACTGAGATAGCGTGGTCTGTGGAGAGGTGAGATTTTAAGAATTTTATTGTTAACTTTCACTATTTCACTTTATTCTACACCGTGAAATAACATAATTAAGTAGAAATTGTTTATAAGTGGTATTTGGAAAAGGTTCGCTTATTACAAACTTAGTTTTGCTTCAAACACAAACATAATAATGTTTCTAATAGTTCAGTGCGAGGGCAAAGATTCACATCAAGCGGTCAAAAATATGAAATATAATTACAGGTAAGGATCGGTATATTCAAACGAACCAGAGACTGAGTGATAAAACACTCTCAAGAAACATTTATTTCAAAACGGACTACGTTTCTGCCTTCGTCACATCCTTGAAGTTGGCGGTTTCACAGGATATATTCGTACTAAACACACCTCTCATACTATTTTGTGATAAATTGACCTAGGTTAGTTTGAGCACGCGTAAAAGATGGACAAAGAGATCGAAGATCGAGATGACATATTTAACAGTTTTACTTCGATGAAGCCGAAAACACAAGCCAGACGGCAGGAAATGTAAATAGAGCTTATGGTCCAGATTCTGAAACAGCCAAACACGCGCTATTTTGGTTTCGTCGTTTTCCTTTCGGTGATTTCGGTGATTTGGACCAACGCACTGGTCCGTCATTTGTCGAAGGAGGCGATAAAACTTAGAACACGCACAAAAAATCACTAGGGATCATTTGAATAAGACTCGATGCAAATAGAAGCACAAGTTGGGATGGATGTCCAGCAAGGTTTCACTGTATGTAAACCCTCAGGGAATCCAATAAAGGTTGAATACAAAAAAATCGGACTCGAAAATCATGTTAGAGTTAAACTTTGGGTTTTATTTTTTTTTATCGAGTACAAATTACTGCTTTGCACGGTCACATCTCCTCTACGCGGTGTTGGAAAATCTGCCAATATTGAATGAACCACAATGTGTCATGCTAATATCCTTTCACGAATATATTAGGCTGTCAAAAAAGTCCTGCGGTATTTCCGCGAGGTATCGTTGTAAGCGCGTAGTTCTAGTTGTATTCATTGTATCGAGTCATACTATAGCTTGTTGGAAAGGTATTTTTGCGCGCTATAATATAGTCTTTGACAGTGTTTTGTTTGGTTACGTCGTTCGTGAGTTATAGTATCGCAAATATGGAGCAAAATAAAAAGATAATCCAACATATTTTACAGTACTACTATGACAAAGGCAAAAGTGCATCTCAAGCTGCCAATAAAATTTGTGCAGTTTATGGACCCGATACAGTTTACATTTCTACCGCACAACGATGGTTTCAACGTTTTCGTTCTGGTGTAGAGGTCGTCGAAGATGCGCCACGCTCCGGAAGGCCTGTCGTCGAAAATTGCGACAAAATCGCTGAATTAGCCGAGAAAGACCGGCATAGTAGCAGCCGTAGCATCGGCCAAGAGCTGGGGATAAGTCATCAAACCGTTATTAACCATTTGAAGAAGCTTGGATTCACAAAGAAGCTCGATGTATGGGTGCCACACACGTTGACGCAAAAAAACATCTTTGACCGTATCGACGCTCAATTCGGACCTGTACTGCCAACAACTGGACCGCTTGAAGGTAGCACTCATGAAGAAGAGGCCATCTTTGATAAACAGAGGCCGCATTGTCTTCCATCAGGACAACGCCAGGCCACACACTTCTTTGGTGACGCGCCAGAAGCTCCGGGAGCTCGGATGGGAGGTTCTTTTGCATCCGCCGTATAGTCCGGACCTTGCACCAAGTGACTACCACCTGTTTTTGTCCATGGCGAACGAGCTAGGTAGTCAGAAGTTAGCCACAAAAGAGGCCTGTGAAAATTTTTTGTCAATAAGGAAGCGAGCTTCTATAACAGGGGTATTATGAAGTTGGCATCTCGTTGGGAACAAGTCATCGAACAAAACGGCGCATATTTGACTTAAAACAGATGATTGTAACTAATTTTATGAACAAATGAAAATTCAAAAAAAATACCGCAGGACTTTTTTGACAGCCTAATATAACCTAACATGCATGGGTGATTCAGATACTTAACCGAATGACAGTTTTCACTCTTGTTGCACCAAATGAATGTACGCAGCAAGGAATAAAGCCTGTTGATTGCATCTCCGAGTTGTCCCTAACATCGCACACCTTTTTCGAAGCATGTACAGGGAAACTTCGATATAACGTACCCTCGTTATAGCGTACCCTCGATATAACGTCACTCGATATAACGTACATTTTACCTCGATATAACGTACACATTTCCAAAGTGTAAAGGAAAAAAATTTTCAATATTTTTTTTCCTGATAGAACAATGAATTATCTGTATTGTGATGCTAAAACAAGTTTTGTACCTTCAATCAATCCCGAAATACAGCTGGTTTTGTGAATCCGGATTCTAAATGAATCCAGCTTCAATCAACAGTACGAAGGGAAACATCATGAGAAAGGCTGGCTTCGTCTTCTGATTGAAGTTGTTCATTAACTTTACTAAAACAGCAACACAATAATGTATTATAGACTACGTTTGTGAGTACTTTATTATGCTTCGATATAACGTACAATTTTGAAAGTGAAATGTACGTTATATCGAAGTTTACAAATTTGTAAACTTATACACATTATACATACAAATACAGTATACAAATTTGGACCGCACATATCGGTTATTCGTAGCGAATAACCGCTGCACAGACAAAATTGTAAATAAAAACAAAAAAGTAATCTACAAAGAGCAGCTCGATGTGAGTTTTCGTCTGGAGAAAAAAAAGGTCCTCATTGTTATCGAGTAATTTTTTGGGGTATTTTCGTTTCGTGAATGTTTTACCATCTCTTCTCTTCCAGTTCATCGAATCAGCAGTGAAGTTTTCTCATTTTCACTCCAAAAATATTGACGAAAAGTAAATACTAATCAAGTCGGGTAAGACGGACGCTCCACCGACAAATACAAACATTTTGTTTTGAAAACAATTTGTTTATCTCCTCCTTCTCTTATTAACAGATGCCCACCGACGAATCAGCAGAGCGGTTTTTAAAAAGTAATCCGAATTTGTCATTCAGAATTTGTCATTCCGAATACCGAAAGCTTATTTAGACATGAAAAAATGAGAAAAATTACAAGCCATTCAGCTGATTTTAGTCTATTTTTGTTGTTAGATTGTCTTGAAGGCATATTTGAAGACCTCCAAAACTTATCGAGTACATAAACGTGAATTTTCTGTTAGTGTCCATCTTTCCCACCCCAAGTGTCCATCTTTCCCGCCAAGTGTCCGTCTTTCCCCGAATCTTATTTTTTCAAAGATGCCGGACACATTCATTTTTCAAAATTTCTACCTCATAGACAAATTATATCATAAAAAGAGACCTAATCAATTTGTGGTGAGATAGCTTTGTATTTTTTGTGAAATTCACGAAAAAAAAACAACTTTTACTTAGGGTATCCGTCTTTACCACCCTTCCCATACATGAAGAATTACGTCATCATACGGTTACCATTTGCGAAGAGCGGTGAATGGGAGATGAGCTAAAACGAGAGAGTTTTTGTTTCTCACTGGAGCGGTGTTGCTAGTAAAACTTTGCGGTCTATACGAATACATATATTACAAGGGATAGCAGCGTTAAACATGAAAAACATAATCTGATTACCCTTCCCTGAGTATCTAGCTAGATAAATATTCACATAAAGTCTGCTTCATTTAATATTGGAACAAATTCTTTTGCTCATTGTGGCGCTTCTAGTGGACGGATTTGGAAACTTTTTTCACCCACGTATCGGGAAATTCATTACCTTTCACCATGTATTTATGTCATAACACCAAACGATAGCATTTTGTAAACAACCGCCATGGAAGCCGAACGGATAGATAAAATTGTGCACAGTTTTCTTGAAAATCCATTGTTGTCAGCATCTAAGCTAGCTAAACAGCTTAAAATGCCCAGAAATACCGTATGGCGTGTTATCAAGCAGTACAAGGAAACATTGACGACGGCTCGGAAGCCGCATTCGAAGCGTCGGAGTGGAACTGTCAACCGGAAACTGCGTGGGAAAGTCATCAAGGCCGTCAAGAGGAATCCCAATCTTTCAGACCGCGATTTGGCCAATAAGTTCCAGGCCGCGCACAGTACGGTGCGACGAATTCGTCTCCGGGAAGGAATAAGGTCATTCCGAGCCAGCAAACAGCCAAATCGGACGCTGAAGCAGAACAATGTGGCCAGAATCCGTGCTCGAAAGCTGTACGACCAAGTGCTGACCAAGTTCGACGGATGTATTCTGATGGACGATGAGACCTACGTGAAGGCGGACTTTGGGCAAATCCCAGGTCAAAAATTTTATTTGGCGACAGCTCGGGGGGATGTACCTGCAAAATTTAAGTTCGTGTTTGCGGATAAATTCGCCCGCAAGTACATGATTTGGCAGGGGATATGCAGTTGTGGACAGAAAACCAAAGTCTTTCTCACTGACAAGACAATGACATCAGAAGTCTACAAAAAAGAGTGCCTACAGAAACGGATTCTGCCGTTTATTCGTGCCCACGACCGTCCAGTAATGTTTTGGCCGGACCTCGCAAGCTGCCATTACAGCAAAACGGTTATGGAATGGTACGCAACGAACGGGGTCAGCGTAATACCGAAGGACCTCAACCCCCCAAAGTGCCCCCAGTTCCGGCCGATAGAGAAATACTGGGCAATCACGAAGCGGAGGCTTAAGGCAAAGGGAAAACTTGTTAGGAACATGACTCAAATGAAGAACTGGTGGAATCAAATCGCCAAAACGGTGGACGAAAAGGGTGTGCGCCGCCTAATGTGCCGTATTACGGAAAAAGTACGAGAATTTCTTCGAAACAGCAATGAATAATTTTTTTAATTTTTTTTTATGAAAGAGTAAAGAAAATGCTACATTTGTATGAAAAACAAATTATGAATTCGTTAATAAATGACTGAACTACACGCAATTGTTTGTGTTCCAATATTAAATGAAGAAGACTTTAGTATGGAACAGTATTTGTTGCAGTAATTCAATATGAATCGTTCCAATCGCATAGTCCGTATGTAACGAGTTAGAGGCATAGAAAAAAAAAACTTTCTGCACCGAAACCCATCATGAACGTTTTGGTTTGCTTGCTCGTGTATCATGAAGTGTGAACCGATGCAGAGTTGTCCTGTTCTCTTTTGTGTCATGATTTGTAGAATGTTCTGCACTGCCCATGTCAACTTAAGTAGAATGTTCTGCACTGCCCATGTTTGTATAGGAGACGTAAACGACAAAATGAACAAAATCGACTTTTTCGCTGTTACGTATCACATATACGTAAGCTTAACATGCGAACAAACATTTTTTGGTCGAAAACATTTGAGCAATTTTGAAAAAAAAAACGTTTTCGAAAAATCACTGTTTGTACGCATAACAGACGTAGTACAGCTTTCATACATCGCTCGAAAATCAACAATTACCAGTATTATGTGCTATAAGCTAAATCTACATTTGACTCAAATTATTTGTAGAGTTTGAACATGCCTTTCATGATACTATCTTATCACTTAGGGTTTCCTAATAGATGAATATAAGAAACTATTGAAACGCTGCTTATATAGTTTCTTTTCTCTATTTAACGAACATCTAATTTGAATACTCAACCCAAGTTCAATAAAACACATCGATATTTTTTTTCAAACTTATTTCATATTTGATTCTTTATTTGCTAATCTAATAAAACTGATCGGATATTATTGGCGAATATGTCGAAATTTCATAGATAACTTTTTAGTAAAAAGTTCGGGGGATCCTGAAAAGATTTAATGATTTGCGTGGTTTTGTAGAATCATTTCGAGAAGCAACAATTCTTTCTTGCCTTTGAGAAAACAATACACTAATTGGTCATATGTCGCATTTTGTTTCTTTATATCAATACACGCATTGCACTGAGTATTTAACGAGAAGCATCGTCCGTGCATCGCCATTCAACAACGCGTCAAACACGTGTCTAACAGATGCACACAGTTACAGCGATAAAAATAAAACATCGCGAGAATGACCGGTTATGAAAAATAGATTCTCGACTCTCGGTCAAAACCGTCAACAAAGCCACGTTGCATCAGAACAGAGTCGATGCGCGCGAGAGCAAATACGAATGGCAACTAAAAGTATCCAAGGTGTACTATTCACATGTACAGGAAATAAACAAGTTCTAAGTTTCGCGCAACGAAAACAAGTAACACACACAAAGCCAAACACTGATGGCTAGATGCGACCTATAATCATTTGCACTCTTCTCTTTTATCACCTGCTTTGGCATGGCATGGATGGTTGAAATCTTTACACAGCGCTGGTTATCAACGGCTCAATCTTCATCCTAAGCCATTGAGGTCATTCGAGGTAGCAGATTTCACCCGTTTTCTATGAAAAATTACGATATGGCTGGCTGATATCGTCATTTACAATCAGAAACGATGATATAAATCGAGCGACAATTAGTTTCAGCGTAATGATCAAATGAGTCAATATTCTTATTGTTAGGACAATTCTTGCAACGTTTTATGTTTATTTTCCATACGTTCTGATGAAAATATTTAGGAGTTATTTTATTAATTATAACTAAGTTGCACTCTACCACTACGTATTCGTATTTTTTATAAGCTTCAAAAGAATTCGAATGGAACTCAAAGTACAGTTGGAAACACATGGTTTGTTTACATTTGAATCATACAATCATTAAATCCGATAGACGGCGACACTGTACCTTTTATGTCCCGAATATTCTGTCTTATTTTTCTCTCCCGTGTTCCCAGATATTTTTATTAGATACAACAACATACATGTCAAATCGAGGGAATTCATACAAGCTGCTAGCAACATTTAAAACATCAACCGGACAATTTTAATTCGTAAAGCTGGAACGAGAACTGGGTTTGGAGAGAAAGTGGAAGGAATAGGAACATATTAAGAAGAACTTGAATTGTATCTTTGGAAACTTATGTTTTTCAAAACTTAAGGGCAGTGTTCGCAGTTCAATATGAACAAAATTGAACCGTCGGTTTCATGTCCAACATTCTTTTAGAAACTCATATGTTACAACTTTTTCAAAATATAATAAATCGTAACAAAACAAACCCCATACGCGATCAGGCTGTCATGTTCTGAGAAATTATCAAAGTCCAGTGATACCTCAGCCCCATGTGCCCGAAACGATTGCTTCAGCGAGCGCAATAGTTACACGTTCAAAGCCGAGCACTCTTGAGCGTACGAATCGGTGTCACTTACTTTCACTTTCGCACACCTTGGGTAGACTTAGCTATTCCAAACGCCTTCTCTCGTCTGTGAACCATACTTGTGCAGCAGCACCATTTAACATTCATTTTCAGGAGAAAAAAAACTGGAATGTTTTGGTACGCTGCAAGCGTCGTTACCTAATCAATTGAGCTGGAATTACATAACAGTGGCCCCGATTGATGGAAATTGTTTCTATCTCAAATCGGTTAGTTGGTCAGACCGCACCTTTTCCGCATTCGGGTAAAACTTTACCTGAACGTGAAAGATCTTAAAAAATGCGTTTGATTCACTGGAATATAAAATCAAATCAGTGATATTCCTAAATCGAAAATCAATTCCTCGGTTGCAGTCATAAAACGACACCACAAATACTGTGATTAATGCAAGTGCTGTATCAGAAACGAAGAGGTTAAAATCAGAGCGACCATAAATCAAACCCGAAATCACACACCGAAGCCCAAGAACAGCCTGTTATGTGGCCTGTGGCAGCGCTGACATTCACGACACGAGGGGAAGACGAGGGGTGGCGAAAGTTCATAAATGGCTAAACCTTGTAGGTTTCACATCCAATTTCTAGTGACCGATTACGTGTGGGGTTGCCACAGGATGGACCATGTTGGAAGTCCTGGGGCGAAGTCTGGATCGAAAGGCGATGATGCGTAAAGCTCATGCATATACGAGTATATATCGGCAAACTCCCTCACGACGATGATGACGGTGAAAGGCATCGATGGTAGGGAACGGAGGGGATGATAAACAGCCGTATAACTGATACGGTAGCAAAAATCGGGGGATATAATTTTTAATAACTAGATCTAGAAATGATATTGCTACTTCGCTTCTCGCCCTTTGTTCGGTGTTCGGCTTTTGTTGCCTTTTGATCGAACAGAAACGGAGAGTAATTGGGAAAAAAACGGTTCTGTACCCAAGTTTACTATGGAAGGTAGATAAGCCAAACAAAACGGGAATACGTCAGCAGAACAGAACAGCCCCGAGGGGAAGATTGGCACCGTTGGATACGGTGTTCATTACTAGCGAGAGGGTGAATTTCTACCACTGACAGATTGTATCGACCGAAACGTAGGGATCCTGGCGAGAGGAATAACTGATTTGAGCACAGGGCTGCCGTTTTTGTGCTCGGTAAAATAGCAATATTGCTTCATTAATTTGTGCGCTCTGGCAGCACTGAAGTGATGATAAGTTTTGTGTGAATCACAACATCAATAACAAACCGGCGAACAGCCGTGACAAAGTGGTGGAAATTTTTTGATTTTGATCTGAGAGGTGGGGTGTGGGTGGATCTAAGGAATCTACCCTCGGAATACTTCACGTGAAACACGAGCGCAGATCTTTATTTATGACTTAATTTGAATTCGAGCATGATTATCACGGGCACGTGGCTAACGTGCTCACTCACCGGCTCCCGGTTGGTTGGCAATGTAAGAGAAAGAGCATTTCTAGACACGGATTCTTCTTTGGCAGTGTTTTGTTTCCATGATCCCGTTTTTGAGGGTGGTGGAAGCGGCAGTTCATAAAAAGTTATGAAAGCAGGGGATCACATAATAACGATGTTCCGGGGAAGATAGCGACATTATTGTTTATTATCGTCTATGAGCGGTACATTTGCCTCGTGGATGATTGTTATGGCGATTAAATTGTGCTACGATGGCAGGAAAGCAAATTGACGGCTAATAATGGTATGGGTATGTGGCCATAACGGGAAACTGGGACCAGACTGGTGGTTGTGATTTATGAGGTGTGTATGTTTGGGTAACTGATCAGAGATGTAGCAATTAGCGGAAGTGATGTTCGAGTGATTTACATAATGTCTCAGTAACTCGGCTAATCTGTTTAATTTATCAACATCATTGAAAAATTTCAGCAAAATAATTGGACAGTGGTACTATTGTTCAAATCGAACTTTTTGAAAACAAAAGTCTTCATAATATTTTTGTTAAATCGAAAATGCATATAATGGCGTAACGAATGCTGAATTGCGTGAGAAATGTGGTGAAGCCTCACATCTGGTTGATGAAGACTGAAGTGCTAATTAATTTGACGGATTTCTTCGTAGACTTCCAGCGACTTCTGGTTGATGTTACGACAAATTGTTGAGTCATGCTTAAATAGGTAATATTTACTTTGTTAATTAGATAGCCTGAGATAGATAGCTGAGGATTGTACCGCTCATGGCAACTCTACACGAGCTGATGATTCTGCCGGCTAGTTACCATTCTATCCTGGATTCCTCGAGTCGAGAAAGACGCACCACGCTAGATATGGGGTACAGACTAGGGGGGCGTTGCTGATTAATGGTCAGCTGCATCTCAATAAGAAGTATCCTGTGTCGGGCGCATTGCAGACTGCAACATCCCAATTATGAGAACACTTGTAATACTAACCTCGAGCCAACAGCGATTAATCGGTTACATATTACTAACATAGTTGTAAGTTGTATTGTCGAAATATTGAACTCCCGGCCCTGTCAGGCTGACGCCATATGAGCGTTAATAAAAATATGAATTTTGGAAAAAAAAATAGATAACCTAAGGGGCTGTCCACATACCACGTGGACAACTTTAGTGGGGGTAGGGATTATGAAGCTGTCCACGTTTGTCCACGGTGAGGGGTGAGGGGTTACAGATAATTTCCACGTGGACACATAAAATGATTTTTTTTAAATTCATTACCTCTGATCTGTAAGTTTCTCGATTCTAATTTATTCAACCAATTCAGCAGTTACTGGTACTGTGTAGAGAGGTTAACAAACTGTTAGTATTGTTTTATTAGAAATGCTCGACATTATTTCCTTAGTGCGGGTTCCTATTGAGCTTCCGTTTGCCGTTCTTGTTGCAAATCGTGATAACAATTTTGAATGGAAAAATTTTAGGAAAATTGACAAAAACCATCAGCTACTCGCAAAGCCTGTCTTTTTTCGAAGAGTATCATGCTCTGTGTCTGGTGGTATTGGAGTAACGTGCGACCTCATGTCCCTTTGACATTCCGGTAAACAATTTTGAAATTAGGCTGGAATGCGCTTTTCCGCTCACCGTATTTGCTGGATATAGCACCTTCAGATTATTACTTATTCAAACATGGGTCATGCGGACTCAATTGACCTTATTTTTCAAGTGTATTTTCCTTGAAAAAAAAATTCTCGCAACTTTTTTCCCATACTGTCTGGTTTCCGATGCTGTCAAACGTTTTTCCTATAGATGGAGCAAACATTTTCATGGCTCGGGCTCTGTTTATTTACCTTTTGTGACCGAATTTGAAATTAAATAAATTTATTGGGTAACTCGTATTTTTAAGTTGTTTTAATGAAAGAAAATAGTTCAAATAATATAATCCTAGTGTTCAGAATCATAAAAAGACCATAAAAAATTATGCTAGAAGTAAAACTGAATTACAATTGAGTTTAGAGAAGTTTAGAAGTCAATAATACTGAAATTTCAGTATCTATCAAAATTTCTATTGTGCTTGTATCATTTTAACGCTAGCATTAATTGATCAAAAATGTAGCTCATTCATTTTATTTAATTCGATTATTTTTGCCTTTTATAACAATACCTTCTCTATGTAGTGGATTATTATAAGAAAAGTAACACTTTTTTCCCCTCCTGATTATTGGATATCTTTTGACATTTCTATTTGATTCTTTTTGGCAACCATTTTGATTCTATCCGCATGACTCAGATTCAGACCATTGCCCACTTATTTTAAGCGCAAGAACTGCGACTTTTCGGATAGTATAAAAACACAATGATAATTTTTTGACGAATGATTGTAGAACAACCGGTAGAAAATATATAATTAAGTTTTTCCTTAAAACCGGCGCGAGCTTTCCCACCAACCAAACATTTCCCAAGCAATTACACACGAAGATCATTGGTACACTACTCAGCTTAGTTTTGTGTTCTGTAGAGGTGGGGTGTATCATAGTTGCTAAGACGATACTAAATAGCGAATATCAATTTCAAACTTATGGGGTGATGAATCTGCGGATCAGCTAAGTGAATGGGCTCTGAAATTGGTCACTGATTGCCGACTTTTAGATTAAGCGACAACTTGGGTGTTGATCGATCCAAAATTACATCACATTACGAAACTTTTGTATAACTTGAACAGCGTGATGACAATTTTACTATTGCAACCATATCATCGTGACTTTTCGAGCCAGCAATGCTGTTGGGAAATTGAATTCCTTTCAGAGAATGTGCGTGATGCAGTTTGTTTGAGAGTTAGAATGTAGAACGGCTCGACAAACATGTGGGCGAAGCTATCGAATACACTTACTGTAGCATTTTCAGATTATCGACTAGAGTGAGTTAAAAGTAATTGACCTTTGCGATCGTGGATTCTGATATTGGAATGCGGGAAAAACGGGAGCTTCACGTTAACGAGTGTGAAGCAATTCCCTGTCGACCATTTCGTAAATTCATAACGAAATTACTGAACAACTTTGAGATGCAGGATTTATACCCAGAAACAATTATAACTTTTTTTTATGAACAAAAGCTAGCCGAAAACAACATAAATGGAATTCTAACGGAACTGAAGAGCGATACAACAAACTTCCCGGGTAATGTTTAAGATTTCAAAGAATAAAGAACAAATCACTACTATAGCATTGGGCACCAATGCACCATAACGCTAAAAAATACGGATTTTGGACCATCTCTCTCCTAATGTAGCGCAAAACATACCCATAGAACATTACAAGTAACATAACAACCCTTAATTTTTTATTATTTAAAAAAAACATGAAACAGAAAATATAATTGAAATGATGTTCAAACGCAATTCAATTATTTTCTTGAAAATAGAATTGTCCACGTGGACAAAGGGATATAAGAAATGTCCACGCTTATCCACGAAGGGGGAGGGGGTATATGAAATCGTGCTTTTAATATAATATAGAATAATAGAAACAGTTGTCGATATGAAGTTTTTCAGCAATAAAATTTTGTTTTCATTATTTCTAGTAATATAAATATGAAACCATATAAGACACCGATAATTAAATGGAAAAGAAACATCTCATTTTATCCAAAGTATTGCATTCGCTCTCTGGTAATTCGTTAATATAACGACGAAAAGAACTATTCCTCATTGGAGTCACTTGGTCGAAACCACTCCGAATGGGTTATTTGAACTGATTAAAGAGAAGATGTATGCGATTGAGACTTGTATGGAGGCTTCGAGCGTTGTGCCCGTTGATAGGAACATCCCGGATATGCAATCAATAGGCTTCGTTCCTCGCATCGTTATTCATTTGGTGCAACAGAATTGTAAAGTAAAATTCAATTTTAATTAAGTTTACTCAATAATACTGAAATTTCAGTTCCTGTCAAAATGTCAATTGGACCCCTATGATTTTGAACGCTAGCATCAATTTGTGAAAACATGTGATTCGTTTATTTTTTTCGTATATCGCGATTTCTGAGGCACTGAAACTTATTTTTTGAACGACCCTGGTATATACATTCATATTGAAAAAAAAAAAAAATAATTACGACACCTTATTTTGTTTACCAATCCAAATATACTCTGCCTACTGCTCCACCTCATATGTGCCTCATTAGGTCCAAACTATCCACTGATAGTCAGTACGCGATTATTGTTCAGAAGTTTTTTGATTTGATGGACGTTTTTTTCGGTTTTCATTCGTTCCGCCCGTAACAATGTAACATTTTCCGAATGAGTCAGAACACGCAATTTTATTTTGACAGTTTCAATAGCTTAGTTCCTTTACTTTTTATCTTACAAAAATCTTTACGCGTCGTAATCGTAATCATCGTTTTATAGTAGCAGTGTAATTTCTACAGGAAAAAATGTTATTGTCAGTTTTGTGTGTATCCGTTTGACTATTTAACGCTGTAGCGACTTCACAATTTCATTTGTTCACGTTCCGCAGCAAGCATGGAAGCAGTATGAAAGTTTATTTTGTAATTGCACTTGAAAAAGCTTAGAACATATGACCTTTCCAGTTTGAGGTGCTTTTTCATCCGTACCTTAAAGAGCCTGGAAAGGTCAATGTGTGCCACAATGGAGGCTGCACAAGGAATGACCATACAAAGTGCGTGATTCAACGTGGCGGAGTAAAACGTGATCAAACAAAATCCGGCTTGATCTGGTGGCAACTGGTCGCTAGGTAAACTACAGCAATTGTCTGAATTTTCTATGGTTTAAAATTAGACTTGACCCGTGCAAGAATCAACGAGTACGTGGTTTGTGAGCGCGTATAGAGCAAGTAAACAATCCATCATGGAAATTTTCTTTTCCTTCAGGACAGTCACAATCAGCACAGCGACCATGTGCATGTGAATGTTCTTACTGATAATCCGAGGGATAAACTTACTGTAGAACATTTTTAGAGCGTGTCCAAACTCATGGTCTGGGGAAGCGAACTTCCTCTCCATTACTAACGTATAAATATAACACATTCCTAACGTATAAATATTACACAGGATGTTACTTCGAGTAGGTTTTGAAGAATCATTTGCTTCCTCATACTTCAAACTTTCACGGAGATAACCCATCTTGCTTCCAGCAATATTTTGCTTCAGCTCATAAGACAAAGAAGACACCGACATGGAGTGCAGATAACTTTCTCGAACAATGTCCAGCATATCCACCGAATGTAAATTCATTGGTTACAGAATATAACTTCAAGCGAAGCAGATTATTAATGCAGATATGGTAACCCTGCCTATGCCTCGGAAAAAATTCCAAAAGTTTAGTTGCCACCCGTTAGTAAATTCATACGGAGCTTCTATGAATAATACATAACGGTACTCGGTATAAACAAAGGATTATTAGCGTGGAAAAATAAGAGGATCTATTTCAAAGGAATTCAATTCCGACCAATACGACAACCAAATCAACATTCAATACAACTATGAAGGGTTAATGTTGGTGGTTGTGATGTGGATGTGACGTGGGCACCCACGTTGATTATCTATGCACAAAAATGTCAATACATTTTCACATTCAGCACACTTCTCCCATTTTTTGGAGTCTATTTAGTCTGTACCACAGAATTTTGTGTGCTATCGTGTGTTATTCGCTATTTACACAACTTTTTTTTTGCGTAATTCACTCACGTTAGATGTCCCCAACCAACTCCAAAAATTTGAAGTCCTACTTCAATAAAATTGTTAGTAAGCTTAATTTTACCACGATTCATTCTTCTCAAATTTCTCAAATGAAAAACAAAACATATATCACATTTCAAAATTAGAATTGCTCCCTGATGCTACCGTTGTGCTGTTGCATCGATTACCATATTTGAAGTATGAGTTTCTGCGTAATTTGTTATTCCGAGAATGTTATAATTATGAACGGTTTATTCCAGTATATGCATTTCATAGTTTTCACTTTCCCACGTGTTCATTTGAATATACAACACAGGTAAAGTATGGTAGACTAATGACCATCGGATTTGATCTGATCACATCCAACCATAAGCATTCACAATCACAGATATGTTCAACCACGCATTGCGCATCGGATTGTTAGTTTTTCTCGCATCAATTATCAGAACAAAACAGGGCTAGCATTAGCATACAAAGACAAACATTCAAGGTTATGTGGAAAAAAATCTATCCCTTTCTTCCAACGGCGGCCATAAAATACAAGCACGGTTTTACATTGGAAAGAATAGACCCGGTTCCGTAATGAACGTGGAACACGATTGAGGTCGCTTCTTTGATTCGTTTTGTTGTTGATTCCCACGATAATTATACTCTCTCGGAGCTCACCTGAAACTTAGTTGTGTCAACATTTCAAAGACCTCTCTTTGTTTTTTCTTCGCTGAGGCTTTTGCACCTTCTGTACCATCATCATTCATTTGTTTATGACAAAGTAACATTTTTTCCGAGCTAAGCGGAGGTCCTATAACTATTCGTTCTATTCGGTGCGAGGTGCGGTGTAGGTCACCTGAGATAACATACGAAATCCTTGAATCAATAACGCGGCGCATAGCAAGATAGAATTATCCTTGCATTGAAAATAATTGAATCGCGCTCAACTCAATTAACCCGGATTCGCCGACCGGTGATATAGCCAAAGCACACTCAATGATGTTCAATATGTATTGACGAGGGCTTATTTAACATAAGGAAAAAATGATGTCAAGGTTGTGAATGGATACAGACGGAGCTTGCTCGCAAAACAACGCTATAATTATTCTTCATCTGATGCGTTCTCCGAGTCACAGTTGCACCACGTGGTTCGGTCTAGGTAAGCTGTTCCGTGCCTCACTCATCCCGGAAGACGAAACTGGTCACGTTGGAGGAGCAGTTTAGCAATTCGACCTCGAAAGTTTCGTTTTGGACTCGAGCCATTCAAATCCACACAAAAAAGAGTGATTCATCACCCTTGGCGTACCGGTTTTCATCAGAACAAAATCTTACCTCAACACATTACACTACAATTCACTATTTCCAAGATAAAAATACACTCTACAACGAACGAACGAGAGCGGTCGCCACGCATACGTTATGTAACGCACAGCAGCCCAGACATAAACTGGTATGACCACATCGTTATCAAGGTTTCGCTTTCTTTCTGTGTTCTCCCTAGGAAGTTTTGGCTAGATTGCCCAGCTCCCGCGGTTTGTTGCCTAAATTTGCACCCAACTGGGAATCTTGGCAGCAGGGCCAAGATTCCCATTCAGCCCGCATTAAGAGCCCCCGCAGACTGCAGACTTTTGTCGGCCGATAGATCGGTCGAACGACTTAATCAGTATGGAGCGATATGCATATGCGCACACTACACCGATTCAGTACCGGGCGATAAAAAAGTTTGATAGGCTTCCCGATTACATTCAAATTATTCAGTCGGTCAACTATCGGCAGTCCGTTTGAACAGTAGTGGGCAGGGTTGCCAATGATATTTCTCAAAAAACTGGAAGATTGCTATTCAAAAAACCTGGAAGAAAACTGGATACTGCAAAATCGTTAAGAAGTTCGAAGTGATTTATCTAAAATGATTTTTTTTACCTATTCCAATGCTTGAGAAATAGAATTTTCTTCGAAGCTTCGTGGAGTATGTATATGTAGTTCATAAACAACCATTCGAGCAGATCAAAATAACGTTTTCCACCACTCGAACATTACTGTGAAACAATATTTGAGGATCTTTTATTCTAGAACCTCTGGAAATTACGGTTTTATTTGGATGAAACATGAAACATCTCGTATTCATTGCCCGACAATGTAATCAATTTTGGTGCATGAGATTCACACGGTTTTTGTAGATCACTTCATCAAACCTAACGTCAATCCTGCGTTATTTTCCATCTAACTCGAATTTGGCATTTGAATAACATAAATTTGGCTATGAATAACATAAAATATCGCCGGGACGATTGACTTTTGAGGAGTTCTCTCGGTTACCTTCTAAGGTTTCCCTTGCTACTTGGGTAGGCACCACACCATATTGAGTTCGTAAGTGTAAGCAGGTGGAAAATAACACTGAGAGTGTGTAAAAAAAAGGTCGATCCAAGGTAAATACACCTTGAATTGATCTAACGAAAAATGTCAAAAAACAAAATTGGTTAATGAAAAGGATAGATAATATTTATGCGTTGTGAATTTATTTTACATAAAATTAGTAAAACCGAAGCACGCATATAAAAACTGGATAAAACTAGACAGTATTTTAAAAAACTGGAAGATTTTATGGTTTAACTGTTTGACTGGATCGAGGAAGAGGAAGAATCCAGTTTAAACTGGAACATTGGCAATGCTGGTAGTGGGTAGAATCGATCTGCTCACACACGACGATTGTTTATCGGCTGATAGTTCAATCCGCTCCCCATTCGCTCTCAATGCGCTCTCAATTTTGGCATCCGACATACGTGCCGTGCGAATCACTGAGAATGGGGTGCACTCAATGCCCTCTGAATCTCTTTTTAATTTCCTCCACCGTTCTCTTCACCGTTGTCAAACACAATTTAAATACAGTCTTTCGAGAATATTCGACCGAAAGTTGGCTAGTGTGCGCACTCTTTACCAACCTGACTGTTTAGTTGGCTCGGTGTGCGCACTAGCAACCCAACCCGACCAAACTATTTCATTGCCGGTTCCTGCACCCAAAATAATTTATTGTATGAAAAGAAAACAGTCAGAAATTGGAATAGAAAAGATACATTTCTTAACACAAAGCAATATATAATTATTTTTTTTTTACTTTGTAGCTGTCATTCGTTCTTCGTGAGAACACCGACTGGACTACTGGGCGAGCTGGACGGCGAGGGATCTAGTGCCTTTCTCAAGGCAACGAGGGTGGAGGAGGAATGCAAGGAAAGTAAAGTTTTCCAAGGGCTTTTCTCAAGGCTAGAGACGAATGAACTGGAAAAGATTATCCGTGAATATGTCTGGCAAGGTAACCGCGAATATCGAAAATCGCGGATAACGCAATAAAGGTTTTAAAATGAGATCCAAATACGAAAAAAGGATATTCCAGCATGAAAAATATGTTTTATCAATACACAAATCATTAAACTATCCATTCGTCCACAGCAAACATTATATCGCAGAACGTGACATATATAAAGTGTTATAAAGTGAGATCGAATCAAAATAATATATAACGTCGATCAAAGGATACATTGTATACATCTACAATCGTATAAAATGCAAAAATCTAGATTAATCACTAAGCACATTAATCACTACAAATTAAGTCTCGATTCGGTGTAAAAAGCATCGGTTTTATGATGAACACTATCGTAAAATCGATCTATACGAATTTTTTTTGATGCTGTTTGTGAGTCGCATAAACACATAAAATGAATCAATATAGTACGTGAAAGATTTAATTATATACTGTGGAAAATCGTTCAACAGTAAATCATATTGGATCGTAATTGAGGCCATATTACATCATACTAGAAATTTAACATATCAAGATCCGCGATGTCTATGTACGGTGTCGACATCTGATGGTGATATGGTGATTTAGGGAGGCAAATTTATCTCTACCAGATCAGCAGGCCCGAAAGCAGCTTTAAATTGGTAAAATTTGTATGAACATTTTTACTTCATTTTATTTGATTACTTAAAGCTGTACCTTGCTTGACAATTTTTATATAAATTTCAAGATATTTTCACTAAAACTCAATAGACGACCGGGATAAACGTATCCGATTTAATCTTTTTCGTATG
This sequence comes from Toxorhynchites rutilus septentrionalis, assembly GCF_029784135.1. Lineage (NCBI taxonomy): Eukaryota > Metazoa > Arthropoda > Insecta > Diptera > Culicidae > Toxorhynchites > Toxorhynchites rutilus. Next base: position 36,638,439 of record NC_073744.1, read on the forward strand.
ATATGTACGAATTTTAACTGCTCTAAAATTATATTCCAAATAGTCGTGCAAAATCGGGGTTCGAATCCTGTCAAGCAAATTTTCTTTACCAACACCACCACTCATTTTGAATATTTATACCCCCTCCCACTAAACGTAATTCGAATAATTCCTATTTTTAGAAACATAAATGTTGTCATATATACAAATGACGGCTCGTAGAATTTTGAAAATAATTCTAATTTTCCGGACATTTTCCGCTATTCGTTTTTTTTGTTCGCCTGTATTAAATCGTATATACGAGTTAAGATCCCTACATCCTGACCTACCACCAGGTATACAACCGTAGAAGCAATACTGATCATGCTTTGCCAGGTGGGTAGACTTAGAACAAGGACAATGATTAGAATCAGGGTAAATAAAGGATTAAGGCCATTAGTGAAACAAATCAGTTCTGGTCTAGAGCTCAAACCTCTAGCATGTTATTTTGGCACAGAACCTCAAGTCCATAACTTACGTATGAAAATGGTCGTACTAGATGTATGTAAGGCGTATATTCATCCAAACTAATTCGCTAGCAACTGTGATGTATGTATATGAAGAATTTCATGCCAACTCGTCTTAGGAGTTGGCAGCACCATCTCTGATAGTAGTGAAAAGTGTTAAGACATGGGTTATTTAAGCAACTTTGCATACTTGAAATATTCGAAAAAGAATTAGACTACTTTTCGGAAAAAGACAAATTTTGTTTCTTAATTTTTTACAAAAAAATTGTTATTAAAGTCATGATATCGATATAGTGTATTCAACAAAGTTTTAGACCTTGTTAAAAACGTTGTGAGTGTAAAGACTCCCTTGGCCGAGTGGTTAGCGTCATAACTAACATGCCGGGTGTTCGGGTTCGATTCCCGTTCTGGTCGGGGGAATTTTTCGTCAATGAAATTTCCTCCGACTTGCACTGTGATCACGCGTAGCTTGCCACTCAGAATGCATTCAAGGCGTGTTATTTGGCATAGAAATCTCAACTAAGTACTAATAAAAATGACGCAAGTAATACTACGTTGAGACGGCGAAGTTCCTCTAGGAACGTTAGTGCCATTGAAGAAGAAGAAGAGTGTAAAGACTCAGGTTTTCATTAAAAATTATGAAAGTTTTTTTGGAAAAAAATTTCATTGAAAAAAAATGTTTTGAAAATTAATATTCATTTTTTCTTGAAAACATATGTTTTAAAATTCTGAAAAAAATTGATATAAATAGCCCTTTAAATTTCCAACAAGTTTTCCATACATCGGACGATGGTCACATTTACATGGAAATAGTTTTTCGAACAACAACTTTTTCTTTTTTTTTCTTTGAAAAAATACTATTGATGATTAATTCATAACATTTTTATGTATAAATTATCGCAATTTATATGCTCTGCTAACTTTTCTCTATCTAGAAATATGTCAACAACATGTGAAACGTGAGAATTTACACACAAAAATGTTACGAGTAAAACATTATTTTTTCAGGAGTCTTCATTCTAAAATGGCTTATATTCCAAAAACTATAAAAGGTAGAAAGTTAATGTCTTCGACAAAAGTTTATATTTTAACAAGGTCTAAAACTTTGTCGAACACACTATATCGCTATCTTGACTTTAAACAAAATTAGGATAAGCTGTATTTTTTTCAAAGAAAATATGAAAAATTTGTTGTTCGAAAAACTTTTTCCCTGTAAAAGTGTCCATATTCCGATGTATGGACGACTTGTTGGAAATTGTAAGGGCTTGGAAATTGTATTTTTGGGAATTTAAAAAAATACGTTTTTGAGAAAAATGAATTTAAATTTTTTAAATATCTTTTTTGTCAGCGAAATTTTTTTCCAAAAATTTTTTGGTATTTTGTAGGTATCATAGTTTTTGAATTATAAATTTTTGTAAAAAATTTTCCAAAAAAAAGTTGTCTTTTTCCGAAAAGTAGTATAATTCTTTGCCGAATATTTCAAGTATGCAAAGTTGCTCAAATGACCTATGTTTTAACCCACAACGTTTCACTGCTATCTGAGATGGTGCTGCCAACGGCCAGTCGAGTGGGCATGAAATTCGTCATATGACCTCCACTTTTGCATGTATATGCCAGTTAAGCGCATCATATACCTTCAAAAAAGCATGGAATATATGATGCTGTATATACGCTAGTTATACGATTTAATGTTCGCTGGGTGGTTAGATGAAGTGAAATCCAGGACCAAAACAAAGGAGCATGATTCTACTTCTCGCTGACAAATTTCGGAAGGGCCTCTAGATTTACTACAGAACTCGCTTTCGCGAATAATTAAATTAGGATGGAAGCGGATTCGTATAACAGACCTCAAACCGGAAACATCCGGCTCAGATTCCAAGCATGCAAAATATAACATACACTCGGCAAAAGAAATAGAGGAACAGAGTGCGAAGTCGATTGTTTAGATGTTTTTTGAAATGCTGTAACTTTTTGAAAAATCAACGCACGAAGATGGTATACTGATCTTTTTTAAGTTTCAACCTTAAAAGTTTTGGAAAATTTTCGTATGGTATGGGATACCGAGAAGAATAAAAAAAACGATTTCTTTCTGTTTTTCTAACTGTATTAACTAGCAATAACTGTTAATCAACTAGCAATAATAAAATAGCAAATTCGATTAACTTTTGATCGCTAGAACGTTTCTTTAGGCCTTTTCCACACAGAGATATTTCTCTTCGTTTTTGATTATGATACTAATCCCACCGCAAACCGAAAGGTAGTTTCGAAAACTCCAATAAATTTTGTATAGTGTTAAGTTGTTGCTTTGAGGAAAAAAAATTATTTCAGTTTTTCGCGTCGTTTTTAGAAAAAAAAGTCAAAAAACATAGTGTTTTAGAAAATGTTCTGTAATTTTGCGTAAGTTTCAATATTAGCAGTTAAATTTTTAGCTTAGTATATCCCCTAAACTCCTGTGAACATTTCATATTGATACGTTGAGCCTTTTTTCTAGCCGATCGGTCAAAGTTTGGAGTATATTAAATGAACACCTCATCGAAAACTCTATCAAAACTAAAAAATGCTATGCGTACTCTCGAAATGAACGATTCTAAACTTTTATTTTCATGAGTTTTTGGGTGTGAAGTATGTGTATATTAGGGTGGCAATGGATGTGTGGGAAAAATTTCATCACCGAATTTCAAAAACCGACCATATACATTTTGTTGATTGGCCCAAAAAATGGTCTGTGCAAAGTTTCAGCTCGATCGGACATGATTTAGGGGTGCCTCAAAGCGCTCAAAGTTTCGATTTTTTGATCCTCGAAAATCTTCCATGGGGGGAGTAAAGGAAATTTGGAAAATCGTTTTTTTTTTTCGATTGTAAATGACTTAAAAAGGCAATGAAGTTATGGAAAAAAAATTTATCGAATTTAAAGAACCAAAGTTCAAAGAAGTTAAAGTCCAAAAAAATGACCTGTGCAAAATTTCAGCTCAATCGGACATGATTTAGGGGTGCCTCAAAGCACTCAAAGTTTTGAATTTTTTGGCCACTCAGGCTAAAGCCGGGTTCAGACGGTTTGTGGCGGGTAAGCATACGAGTCGGTCTAGCCATTTTTGTTCCGACTGGAATGTGTTTCCCTAACACAGACTTCAAAACCAAGATGTCTGGGGAAATCGGCTTTGCAAATGAATGCAAACTGCGAGTACTTTTGTACTCGCTTGCCTCTGTGCAAACTAGAATATGTTTCCTTTACACGGCCTCCTAAACTTAGGGACCTGGGAAAATCGTACAGACACTAGAGGCAAATGAACTTTCAGGTTTAAATCCTCTATAGTCTAAAAAGTAGAAGTTGAAGTTGTTGATTCATGCAAGTCGGAAGTACTTCTGCACCCGCATGTTTTTTTTTGCACTTCGAAAAGTATTTTCCTAACACGGATTACAAGAACGGGTACGAACATAACGCTTTGGCTCGGTTATTCAAGATTGCATTGAAGGATATGCCTTCATATCTTCTGCTCACTGAAATGATTGCTAAGCATAGGTTGTCCCACGTCAACCTTGCGGTTATATTATAGATATATAACCCACCCATTTTTTGATTTTACTCGCACTCGCATCCCTCAAAACGTCAAAAACAAAATTTAGCGTTCGAATCAGGGATGCCAAATGTAAAGAAATGTCTCTATTTTTAAGATATTTGAAAATATGCGAAGATATTTATAGACTTGAAAATTATTGGAAAAAGGAATAAAAAACCTCATAGTTTCTGAACGAAATCATTGTTATTTTGTTTTGTACGCTTTGAGATATTTTTCTTGAGAATCTCTAATATAGAATCATTATTCATTCAAAATTCACTCACAACTTGCAAAAAAAAGTATTGTTCTATGAAACAGAATGCATATTCGGTTTAAAAAAGTTGAAAATGTACTTAATTACTTTAATTTTGACGCGTGTTTATTCCACCTGTAAATCTACTATCATTTTCATTTCACAAATTGGTACACGAAGCAGCTGGCAGGGCGAAATAAATAAAATTTGAAAAAGTCTTTTAGACTGCGATTTATAGCATCACATACTCCCGGAATTATCTTAGCTATGGATGCTTTCGAGATTCTAAAAAATATCACCAACAATCTGAACGATATTCCAGAAGAAAGGCTCATCCATGTCGTTTTTTAATTTTACTCTTGCAGGTATAGCATCCCTCATGAGTGTATCTTGGCGTTGTATTTTTGGACCAATGAAATCCAACAGTGCTTCCACTTATTCAGGTGTTTTTCTCAACACTGCCCTCTACTCTAGAGGATCATCATCGTAGCGTTCCTTCAATATTGTATTTGTTGCTCCTTTTCTCTGCATCCAATTCCTGGCCCAAATCCTCTTGCCTTTCTGCTTTCTGGGATAGTACCTTCAGTTCGAAGAAATTCAGCACAAAGTATTTTAATACACGGTCAGCGTGTATTTCGCGATAAAATTGTGTAATGACAAATGCAACTGAAAACCTGAGACGAAAACTGCCAATAGAGAAGTTGATTTCGGATCAATCATCTGTCAAATTCGGACCTGATTGCTGTTTCTGACTATTGGATGTATATTTGAAAAATCATCTGGCATCCCTGGTAAGCCAATGCTGTAGTATCTAGTTTCTCGTCATCAGTTCACACTGTGTGAACGGACAAGGCGAGTCAACCGATTGTCAAGTGAATTTACCGGCCCAGTAGCTGCTCACTGTCAAGTCAGCTACTAGCAACGTATAAATGGGCCCTAAGTCCCAAAAAGTCGATTTTCGGTAAAAAAAAATTTTTTCGTGATAACACAAGATCTCGACGTTTTATGCATTTTTAAGTCATCTGGCATCGAAATTTTTTTTTCGATTTTCGAGGATGAAAAAATCAAAACTTCGAGTGCTTTGAGGCACCCCTAAATAATGTGCGAAGCTTTGCCCTAAACAAATCTATGCTGGTTATTGATCTGATATGCGAAGGTAAACTGTTGAATTGCGTCGGTCCATAAAAAAGAAATGTTATGGTGTATGTTGTTATTGTGTGATATATTTTGAATAAGTTTCAAGGACTGAAGTTCCCGCAATCCAATGAGAGGCAAGATACTGTGAGTCTCATTTTGATACAGGTCTAGAGTTGGGTACAGACTCGGTAGCCTATAAATTACTTTGAGACACCTGTTCTGCAATGTTGTATTTTGTTAAGTCTTGTTTTGCATGCATAGCCCCAAACCAAACCCGTATTGGAGTTGGGAATGGATGCATGCAAAATAGAAGTAGATTAGACGTTTGTGAGGCAGGAAAGGTGATACTCTCTTCAAGATACCACAAAGGGATGCAATTTTTTTTTCGACTAAATTTACATGGAAGCTCCACGACAAGGTTGAATCTAAAATGACAATCTATGCACCTTTTCAATAGGTACATTTAAAATATGTGGATCAGCACCTATCATTATTTTCTTCCTAGGAGAATGTATTTAGTCTTCGCCAGGTTGAGTTGAGTGACAGATTGGCCTGAAAGTATTCCCCAAAAAGAACCAGATCATACTTAATAGGTAACACTATAGTTCCCGAGTCTGGACTTGGGTAATATAGTGCTGTATCATCAGAAAACAGTTTGCAGTCTCTTTCAAAGGTAGATTGCCAATATCGTTCACATACAACAAAAATAACAGAGGTCCAATATTGCTGCCTTGAGGTACCCCAATATTTATGGAACACAATGTGCTATTGGCATTATTTACTGCTACATATTGTTCCTCGGATTCCGTACGTGTTCAGTTTTTTCAATAATATACTATGATCGATAGTGTCAAAGGCCTTCTTAAGTTCTAGGAAGAGTGTACCAACCATCATTTTTCGATCAATTCCATTAATAATTTCATCCACAAGCTCAGTGACTGCTGTTGTCGTACTACAGCCTCGCCTGAAACCGTATTGAAACTCGTAGAAAACTTTATTTATATCGAAGAATTCGCATGATCTGTTCACAAGCATTCTTTCAAAAATCTTGTTGAATACAGAAAGTGTTGAAATTGGTCGATAATTGCATGGGTTCGAGCATTCACCAGATTTGAAGACTGGTACTACTCTAGCTACTTTGAGATAATTAGGATAACTACCTGTGGTTAGTATTCTGTTGAACATGTCTGAGCAGATTCTGGCGAAAGCTGATGAGTTTTCTTTAATTGATTGTGCCGGGACGCTATCAGGGCCGCAAGTTTTTTACTGTTCAGTTTATTTATTATTATTAAAACTTCAGTTGGAGTTGATGGGTGCAGAAATATCGAGTTTTGGACATATCGAGAATAGGTATGCGGTGTGTGGTCGTTATTTCTGGGAATTTTGTTCGATAATTCCTGCCCAATTTTTGAGAAATAGTTATTGAAAATTTCGCACACTTTCTCATCGTTAGACATTTTTGCACCATTGTGGGTTAGTGTAATTTCTGATATCTGGGTAGAGTGTCCAAGTAAACAAATAATTTTTGTTTTGATTTTTTTTATTTGTTTTTTTTTGCTATATATTACAATCCCCTGATGTGTGAAAAAAGAAAAGAAGAAGAAGAAGAACGAGGGGAATATTGCGACCGAATTACTTACTCGCTGATGTTTCTGGCATTGCAATCATTACATCAATCTGACGCCATTCCATTAACGTTCTGAGCTACACAATTGTGTGGGGTATCATCAATAATATCCGAATTTATGAACAAGCGACACGAACAAAACAACAGCGTAGTTCTACGTCAACAAAGTGGTCGTGTCTTGGACACAACCTCCTATTTTTTTTTTAATAAGGTGGCTGCCTAATCCCGTGGAAAAGATAATGTTTATGATCGGAGTTTTTCACAAAAATTTTCGGAGCTTTCAATAAATCATTCAGAATTGCTTCGTTCGAATTTGACGCCAAAATTCAATTTTCTCGTTCAGTGCAACTCGTTTTATCAACTCCAATTAATACAGACAGATTAGTAAAGTTACTGAACATAACATTTGTATCATTAGTTTGAAATCCATTTGTGTATTTAAAATTTTTTACAAGAGAAATAAACGGTCGAATCTTATCCACAATGTACTTACCATCAACGGCCAATAGGAGCGCCAGTGCTAGTCCTACCAGGACGATATCCCTGGCTTTGCTTGCAACAGTAGTAGTAGTATTAGAAGTAGTAGTGACAGTGGTAGTATGTACAGTAGAAGCGGTGCCAATTGTACGACCGCTAATTCCATGATGTGGCTTTGGCTGGGGGCGCCATTGGCTGTCCCGCTTGTGGTGTTCTCGGAACACCCCCCGATTGACGCTGGATAGTGGTGGGGTCGGCTGGTGGTCTGTTCCTTTGGGAAATGTATTGGCTCCGCCACCCTTCTCGATGATTAGGGAAAGCATGATGGCGGCGGGTCGGATCGGATGGGTTGGTCGATTCGCCTTGCTTGGGTGGCTGGCTGGTTCCCTTCCTTTGTTGCCCAACCCAAACCGACACTCGGTTTATGTTCTTAACGTGAGCGGACGAGAGTTAGAGAGAGCGCGCGCGACGGTAACAGGAGAAAAATCCTTGCGTTTTCAAAATGGCGGTCATTCACGTTGATGTGAGCTTCGTTTGATTTTTGTAATATAGATTTGCTAGGATACACTATAATTGATCTTCCTTTCTTGGTTGCTTAATTTTAGCTAGCTAAGTTATGCTCACATTCAAAATATTTCCTATATTTATACACTAGTAATTTATTGTCATATGATTTCATAGGTGTATCACAGATCTTAAGTAATTTTCACTACGGTAACGTAACGTTAACACTGCTCGTTTTGGGCAAAGTGAAACAATAATCAAACATAAAATAAAACAACACTTTCCGATGCACTTTCACATTATTGTTAATTTGCCGTCAGACCCTCGTCGAACCGTTGTGGGTAACCACAATGTGCTCTCACTTATCCAAATTTGCTGCGGGCTTAAACCATTTTCCAACCGCACAATTGCGCTATTGCTTGAATTTTTCACAAATTGACTCTGTGTGTGGGAAATTGCGCCGCACCCAATTTTTCGTTCTTTTCTTCAATGTCTAATATGTGTGACAAAAAATCAAGAAATAAAATAGTTCACAAATAAAAACTGTTTAATTTTTCACCTCATATCAGTGCAAGGATGCCTTCAAACACTGCAACAAGCGCACCATCACAAAATCTCCAAATTCACCGTTCATTGCAGGAATATTAATTGCCAATGGCGCCCCTTTAATCCGCGAGGAAAAATCTTTCAAAAGAAAGGAACGCGCTTTGATGTCGATTTTTGTTTTTCCAGATACTTAAACTACTGTTGCGGGTTGCCCCCCTTTAACACTACCACTGGATAGCAGAAGCAACAGCAGCAGCCGTGGAGTCTGTTTTGTTATCACCAGGGATGCTCGTCTCGGACTAACTCATGGTCGCGCGCTGGAGTTGTGCGTATGCTGAGCTGCCCCAAAAGGGGTTCCCCCCCCAAGTGAAGTTGCTTACGGCAGGAGCGAGAGAGTGATTCAGAGAAATACCGAGCGAGCGGGAGAGGCGCCTCACGGACTGTGTTGAGAGCAAGAGTTGATTTCTTACGGCTACATACCGTCACCACCGGAAGAGGGTTGGATGCTTTCTGCGCGCCAAATCAATGGCCACGCGAGTGTGGAACGGAATGAGGGAAGTTTCTTCTAGTGTGCGGTTGTAGCGACGATGAGTATGATGCTAGCTAGATGTGTAGCGGAATGCTTTCCCTCTCATTTCGGTGTAATGGAAGTAGTGTTGGTGTGAATTCATATAACGCAATGACGGTGATTGAGCTTCGGATCGTTTTCAATAAGTTTGGGCCTGTTTGTTTTGGTGCATTTAACTTTAAATGAGCTGAGTTGAACTGAACATCGTGAATATGCCCTATTTTTTGACAGATTAAACTGCAAAGTGTATTGTGTAAATGATATTTGCCTTCCAATCTGACAATTCGGGACATCGAAGCTGAATTAGACAGTTTATATGAAGCAAAGACAATGAAAACGCTAAGCAAAAATGGGGGATCTTAACAAGTAGTTTCATAAAAGTAATGAATTCAAATTTGATAATAGTAAGCGGTAAATTCAAGAATAATGCTTTGCAGAGCTAATTAGGCTGAAATATATAAATTAGCAACATTAGAAACATCTTTTATTGCTGTAGAAAATAACGCTTACTCTGCGGCGGGAAAAATAAACACATCTTCAGGGACAAAATTATCAATCGACGTCAAATTATCCGTATCAAATGAATATTTTGAGTACCAGTGTAACAAGTTTTGTACAAGAGGTAAAAACTGCTTTACTGCTTTACTAAGCTCCACTCTACCTCTACGTATTCGTTTTTTTTATAAACTACAAAAAAATTCGAGAAAAAATAGCACTCAAAGTACAGTCAGAGATGCCAACCAAATTTTTGAAAAAGATGGTAAAATTCCGGAAAAAAACTTGAGAAACCTGGAAAAAATTGGCAGAAAGCTGGAAGAATTGTTTTTTTTTAATATTTTCTCAATTATGTTTATATTAGCAATGAAAATTTGGATATACAGTGACAGTGTCAGTATATAGCATTAGTGCTTACGTATTGGCGTCAGTGGAGCCCAA